>NC_084504.1:5607527-5907527 GCF_024500385.1 Phyllopteryx taeniolatus | reverse complement strand
TCCCACTTCATACTGCCACGGGACTCATACTGTAAACCCACAAGTTAATTTGAAAAAGTTCCAAAATAAGTATTTGCTTAATTTAAGTACAGCATTTTTGAAAAGTAAAAAAAAATAAATACATTAATACATTTTAAAAAAACAATACATGAATACATACAAACCCATGCATGCCTTTTGTATGCTTTGCTTTCATCCGAACATGTATCCATTATGTCTTTTGAAATTATATAAAAGAAATGGAGTCACTGATGGTGTAGTGGTCCACTCGCCTGCAGGCAGCGTGGGTTCAGTTCCCACTCAGTGACGGTGTGAATGTGAGTGTGAAGGGTTCTCCGTGTCTATATGTGCCCTGCGACTGACTGGAGACCAGTTCAGGGTGTAGTGCGCCTTTCGCCCGAAGTCAGCTGGGATAGGCTCCAGCACCGTGCAACCCTAACCAGGATAAGTGGTGTTGAAAATGGATGGATGGATAAAAGAAAGGACCTGTTAAGTCAGCCACTGCTTGGTGCAGACAAGCTTCATATTCACACTAAAATATTTTGCAGATATGACTCGAGTCACTGTCAATCATTATTATATACAAAGCTACGGTATGCCAATTACGGAAGATTACACATCATGCATGGTCCAGTGCTACCAATGGAAACGTTTGTGTAGAGCCCTGTATGTGCTTGATTTTATATTATTAATTTCTTTGCAATTATGTATTTATTTATTTAGGCGTTTGTATTTTTATTTAAATATGTAAATTTATTATAAGATCATTGGTAAGTGTTCGTTTAAGTTCAACAACACCATCCGCCCGATACCCACCATCACAAATAGATTCCGGTCCTGTGGGTAACACTGCACTGCATCTGTCCTTTACTTGTTGATTCACTTAAAATCTACAACTACTCTCAATATTTAAAACAGTTCAGATAACAAACCTCAGCAAATCTGCAACAAAATAGAAAAAATATGAAACAATATGATAAGAAAAAAAGGTTTCATATACAACTCTAATTCCAATTAAGTTGGGACGTTGTGTTAAACACAAATAAAAACAGAATACAATGATTTGCAAATCATGTTCAACCTGCATTTAATTGAATACACTACAAAGACAAGATATTTAATGATCAAACTGATCAACTTTATTGTTTTTAGCAAATAATCATTAACTTAGAATTTTATGGCTGCAACACGTTCCAAAAATGCTGGGACAGGGTCATGTTTACATGTTACATCACCTTTTCTTTTAACAACATTCAATAAACGTTTGGGAACAGAGGACTTGCTTGATGTACAGCTTCAGCTGTTCAACAGTCCAGGGTCGCCATTGTCGTATTTTACGCTTCATAATGAGCTACACATTTTCAATGGGAGACAGGTCTGGACTGCAGGCAGGCTAGTCTAGTACCCACACTCTCTTACTACGAAGCCACACTGTTGTAACAAGTGCAGAATGTGGTTTGCCATTGTCTTGCTGAAATAAGCAGGGGTGTCCATGAAAAAGACGTTGCTTGGATGGCAGCATGTTTCTCCAAAACCTGTATGTACCTTTCAGCATTAATGGTGCCTTCACAGATGTTAAGTTACCCATGCCATTGGCACTAACACAGCCCCATACCATCACAGATGCCGGCTTTTGAACTTTGCGTCCATAACAGTCTGGATGGTTCTTTTCCTTTTTGGCCCGGAGGACACGACGTCCACAATTTCCAAAAACAATTTGAAATGTGGACTCATCGGACCACAGAACACATTTCCACTTTGTATCAGTACATCTTAGATGAGCTCGGGCCCAGAGAAGCTGGCGGCGTTTCTGGGTGTTGTTGATAAATGGCTTTTGCTTTGCATAGTAGAGTTTCAAGTTGCACTTACGGATGTAGCGCCGAACTGTATTTACTGACATTGGTTTTCTGAAGTGTTCCTGAGCCCATGTGGTGATGTCCTTTACACATAGATGTCTGTTTTTGATGCAGTGCCGCCTGAGGGATCGAAGGTCACGCGCATTCAATGTTGGCTTTCGGCCTTACCGCTTACATGCAGTGATTTCTCCAGATTCTCTGAACCTTTTGATGATATTATGGACCGTAGATGATGAAATCCCTAAATTCCTTGCAATTGTACGTTGAGAAACATTGTCCTTAAACTGTTCGACTATTTTCTCACGCACTTGTTCACAAAGAGGTGAACCTCGCCCCATCTTTGCTTGTGAATGACTGAGCAATTCAGGGAAGCTCCTTTTATACCCAATCATGGCACCCACCTGTTCCCAATTAGCCTGTTCACCTGTGGGATGTTCCAAACAGGTGTTTGATGAGCATTCCTCTTTTTTGCCACCTGTCCCAGCTTGTTTGGAACATGTTGCAGCCATAAAATTCTAAGTTAATGATTATTTGCTAGAAATAATCGAATTTATCAGTTTGAACATTAAATATCTTGTCTTTGTCGTATATCCAATTAAATATAGGTTGAACATGATTTGCAAATCATTGTATTCTGTTTTTATTTATGTTTAACACAATGTCCCAACTTCTTTGGAATTGGGGTTGTACATGATGCAAAACATGTGATTTTGTTCTGTATGTGTAAGATCTCACCAACTCAGTGTCCTGAACCATGGCAGATGATACGAGTGGTAAACGCTGTAACCAATGGTGATGATTTCTTGGAAGCATTTTATCTGAACACACAGGACCTATACAAGGAAACAGCCAATTACAAGGGAGGCACATGGTGACATATATTAATGAAGCATTAGAAATTATTTGATTCGAAGTAGAAAATCACATAAGCATTAAATCGGAATTGGGCACTGAACCTACAGTGTAAAAAAATCCAGCCATAGTCATCTGTAAATACAAACTCCGATTCAAATGAATATGGGAAATTGTGTAAATCCTAAATAAAAACAGACTACAGTGATTTTTGTGAATCCTTTTCAACCTTTACATTCAATTGAATACACTACAACGACAAGATATTAAAATGTTCAGAGTGATGAACTTAAGCTTTTGTGAAAATATTCTCTCATTTTGAATTCATATTAGTTGAAAAGGAATAGCAAATCATTTATTCAGTTTTTATTGACATTTTACACAATGTCCACTGAATTTGGGGTTTGCATGATAAAGAGTGCAGACCTCCGCCAAGGCTGAACTGTTTGCAGTGGTGTAAAAATAATCAGAATCAGAATCATCATTTGCCAAGTATGTCCAAAAAACACACAAGGAATTTGTTTCCGGTAGTTGGAGCCGCTCTAGTACGACAACAGACAGTCAATTGATTGAGAACACTTTTGAGACATAAAGACATTGACAAAAAACAGTCACTGAGCAGTAAAGGGTTGCTAGTTATCTGGTAATGCCGGTACATTTTTTGTTGTTGGGACAATTGTGCAAAAAGATGCCCTTTAGCACTTAGAGCGGTTTGAAAGACTAATATTGCAATAGTCCGGTGCAATGACCATTGTGCAAAGGGCGCCGAGACTTCAAGCGAGTAGTGCGATAATCTGGGACATTGTTGATTGCACAAATGTTGCAGATACTCCTCAATCAGTGTGCAAATGGAGCAGATGCTCCTCTGGCATGAGTGGCCAGTATTGGTCAACAACAGATATGCAAATAGTGCAGCGTGGCGAGACTACTACATTGAATGCACGAGTAATGTATAATTGGCCCGACAGAAATGTGACAACAAACTCAAGGCAAAAAATTGCCAACATGTTGTAATGGAATTGTAGGTTAGGTGTTTAAGAAGTTGATGGCAAGAGGGAAGAAGCTGTTGGAATGTCTGCTAGTTCTAGTTTGGATGGCTCTGCTAGTAATAATAATCACAGAGCGCATGATTATTTTAAATCAGTCCATTTGTTAGCAGGTTACTTTATAGACACTATAGAGTAATCTGCTAACTACCAGAATAGGCAGTGCCAGATGAATATCTGTAGCCACACCTTTATCCAGATCCTAACAATCCATCCATTATCCTCACAAGGGTGGCGGGAGTGACAGAACCTATCCCAGCTATCTTCGGGCAGGAGGTGGGTACACCCTGAACTGGTTGCCAGCCAATCACAGAGCACATATAAACAAACAACCATTCACACTCACATTCACACCTACGGGCAATTTAGAGTCTTCAATTAACCTACCATGCAGTACGGTTTCATGCCGAGAAACAGTACCACAGATGCATTATTTGCGTTGAGGATGTTGATGGAAAAGTACAGAGAAGGTCAGAAGGCGCTACATTGTGTCTTTGTAGATCTAGAGAAAGCCTATGACAGAGTACCCAGAGGAACTGTGGTACTGCATGCGGAAGTCTGGAGTGGAGTATGTTAGAATAATACAGGACATGTACGAGGGCAGCAGAACAGTGGTGAGGTGTGCTGTAGGTGTGACAGAGGAATTTAAGGTGGAGGCGGGACTGCATCAGGGATCAGCCCTGAGCCCCTTCCTGTTTGCAGTGGTGATGGATACAGGCTGACAGATGAGGTTAGACTGGAATCCCCGTGGACCATGATGTTTGCAGATGACATTGTTATCTGCAGTGAAAGCAGGGAGCAGGTGGAGGAACAGTTAGAAAGATGGAGGCATGCACTGGAAAGCAGAGCAATGAAGATTAGCCAAAGTAAGACAGAATATATGTGCATGGATGAGAGGGGTGGTGGGGGAAGAGTGAGGCTACAGGGAGAAGAGCTAGCAAGGGTGGAGGACTTTAAATACTTGGGGTCAACCGTCCAGAGCAATGGTGAGTGTGGTCAGGAAGTGAAGAAACGGGTCCAAGCAGGTTGGAACGGGTGGAGGAAGGTGTCAGGTGTGTTATGTGACAGAAGAGTCTCTGCTAGGATGAAGGGCAAAGTTTATAAAACAGTGGTGAGTCCAGCCATGATGTACGGATTAGAGACAGTGGCACTGAAGAGACAACAGGAAGCAGAGCTGGAGGTGGCGGAAATGAAGATGTTGAGGTTCGCTCTTGGAGTGACCAGATTGGATAAAATTAAAAATTAGCTCTTCAGAGGGACAGCCAAGGTTCGACGTTTTGGAGACAAAGTTAGAGAGAGCAGACTTCGATGGTTTGGACACCTCCAGAGGAGAAATAGTAAGTATATTGGTGGAAGGACGATGAGGATGGAGCTGCCAGATGAGAGAGCTAGAGGAAGACCAAAGAGAAGGTTGATGGATGTCGTGAGGGAAGACATGAGGGAAGTTGGTGTTGGAGAGGAGGATGCAGGAGATAGGCTTACATGGAAAAGGATGACGCGCTGTGGCAACCCCTAAAGGGACAAGCCAAAAGGAAAAGAAGAAGAATTAACCTACCATGTATGTTTTTGGGATGTGGGACGAAACCGGAGTACCCAGACAAAAACCCATTCAGGCGGGGCTGGGATTCCTAACCAAAATTCTAAATTCTAAAAATCTCTCATTTGTTTTTGTGCTATACCGTTATCTGCATCTGTATACCGTTTCCTTATGTGATGCAGAAAAGTTTATTAAAACAACAAAGACAATGGTGGCCAAAGACTTTTGCACAACACTATATAGCTTTCATGATGATGTTACCATGCCACTTGCTGCCGGCCGTACTTACAATCATCATAAGCACCATGGGGCCAAGGTAGATGATGAGGAAGAAGAAGGAAATCATAGCAAGTGTAAGGATCCCTCGAACCCACCAGTTCTTCCATCTGAAGGAGATGAAAACATTAACATTTTGCTTCTTGAAATAAGAACAGATAAGACGAAAATCTTCCCAACGTAGATCAGGCTTGCAGCATAGTTTCAGTCAACAAAAGTGCAGGGTTGTGTTTTTCTCAACGAATGTCCAGGACAGCCACAAATCTTTTTATTGCAATGACTAGTCAGTTATCCAAATACATCAAAGAGTACAGAAAACACATTTCTTAATTTCAGGTTTTTTTTTTTTTTTTTTTTGAAGGATTCCATCTCAGAATAAAACAGACTTTAAATACATAATTTATAATTTACCACCTAGGTTACTGGATTAGAGCTACATCAGCGGAAAGAAGGGTACTGCTGCAGCAACAGGCACATATTTATATGTTTTCATGCCCAGTTTTGAAAAAAAAATTAAATGCACCTTGAGGAGAGTCCGGACAGGGCTTTATTTAAAACCTCTGGTGTGTCATCAGGTGGCACTGGCACCTCGGGGATCCCTGAGTCCATTTTGGGGGTGCTGTCTGACCCGCCATCTTTTTCCGACCTCAGCTCACTGTCTGAACCCTAAAATGAAAACACACACAGAAGCAATTAAATTGTGACATACATGCCTGATCTACCTCAAAATTCATATTATTGTTTTACTAAGTTGTGAGTTGAATGGCAAATGCAAGGTAGCTGAATTGCCACAATAATGAAGCATAAAACTCATCCAGTTTAAGAGAGTTGAACTTCTATTTTCAGACAGTATCAATCAGTTCCAACTTCAGCTCAGAGAACTGACAGCAGAATTCTCCATGCTGGTCGTCCAAGTTATTTCCTGTATTTTTTCACGTCAAGGTGCCTCTTTCAGCGTAGCCAGTGTGGGAAAATGAACAAATGACATTGCTTTGAGAAAAGGCTATCTTGGTTTTGAAGGCACTGATGTTTGTATACATTTGATGCACAAACTGATCTTTCCCTTGTAGCTTCATGTTCAGTTCATTCATGTGTGTCTATGTCCACAGCAAAAGCTAAATCACAAAGCCAATCTGTGTCACTCACCTCAGGAAAATCGTCAGCTTTCTCAAGTAGTGCCAAAAATGAGATAATCTCCTGTTTGAGCTCCCACACTCGATGGCACACTTTCCCCAAACTTTACCAGTGACATTTAAGCGGTAAAGCAAGTCCTGGTGATCAGCATCAGTTTCTTCAGGAAACGTAATGAACTGACAATGCCTAAGTCCCCTCACACGAATAAAGCTTTACAACTGGCTTTACTACACTACAGTGCTTCCTGGTGGATTATGCAGGGTAGAAAAATTACCTCCTGCTCAGAATTGTCCTCTTTCACCCTTTCTTGGATATTTTGTAGTACCCCGATGTTTTTTCCAGTCAGATTTGGCGATCCATCTGTGGTAATGTTGGCGAGCGTACTCCAAGGTAGCTGGTGCCTCTTGATGACCTACGACACACTGTCATACAAACCCTCTCCATGCGTTTTTCCCGTCAGGGATTCTGCGTTTTCCCCTTCATGCATTCCATGGTCATCTCAAAATTGTCATTAATCCCTCTGATAAAAATTAAAAGCTGAGCGGTATCCTCCTTTATGTTATTACTTTCGTCCCGTGCCAAGGAATACAATGTAAATGACTCTGTTTTTTTTGTTTAGCGTGTTAGCTAAGTCTTCATCAATTAGCTCAACACGGCGAGTCACTGTCCTTCGTGATAAGATAATGTTTTCAGATTTGTTCTTGCTCTCAGGACTTGCTGTCTCTGTCATGCATCATTTCAGAAACTCCGCTTGGGATAGAGGCTTCGTTAGTTTGAATGCCAGCAAAAAATAACCTTTGTGACTGAATCTTGGATGGCAGTTTGTCAGATAAAGGTGTTTTGCTGAGACTGCAAGCTGGATTTTAACCGCTGAGCCGTAGCCATCGGTTCCTGCGTTGGTTGGTTGTTAGCATAATTAGCATGCTTGGTAGAAAAGTGACGGCGGATGTTGTATTCCTTTAAAACCGCAATGGTTTCTTGGCAAATAAGACAAAGCCTTTGACCGGACTTCAATGGAAAACGTATTTAGAAGTCCATTTTCTATTAAACACTCAGCACTCACTGTCGACTTTTCTTTTCTTTGACGCACTCATGGTTGAAGATGGGTTCAGAGCAGTAGCAGAGTAAAAACAGAACAGTCAAAGTCAAGTCAATGTATCACTGTCCCTACTGCGCCACCTGTTGGAATCACTGTGCAAGGACAAGGTCAAATGAATGTACTCATGATTTTGATATGATTTGATTCTACACCAAACTTTGGTGGGGCGGATTGAAATGGAAAAATGGGGCGGATGTGGCCCGAGGGCCGTAGTTTGCACCCCTATGCTCAAGCGTCTGTAGGTCTAGGTAGCTTGTGAATCACTAAGGATTAATGTTGTCTGTGCCATTAGAGTACTGCATATATTTTCTTTTGCCTTTGGAAAAGAAAATGGAACTAGTATTTCTTGGAACTGCATCAATGACCTATATAGCAAGCAGCTCACTAGAGGAATGCCTTCTAAACTCACTGATAATTGTGCTTCAGTTGAACAATCATGTGAGAAACACAGTAACAGAAAAAAGTAACTGTTCACACTGTGACTGACCCCGCTACTGCCGGTGACCAAATTAGGAGTTGCGTCATCACAACAGAGCAGATGGTCCACTGAAAGTATGCTGTGCAACTGGCAACAAAAAAGGCAGGACTCAGCTAGCTAATGTCACGATGCAAAGAACACCCATTTAAAATATTGTTTTACAAGAAATCCTGCTAGAATAATAAATTCTCAGTTTGAAAATTCATAGAATTTCCTTTACACCATTATAATACATCCTCTTAATATGGAGAAAGACATGCATGTAACCATTCTACAGCTGGTGGTTCCCATGGATACAATATCCGTGTTTCAGAATGCTTGAGTTAAAAATAGCCCACTGTCTCACATAAACACACCTCCATCCTCCCAAGTACTTATTCCTGTTAGCAGTGAACTTGGCACTCCTCTGTTTTTAGGATGTCAAATGTATTCCCCAAGATTAAAAAAAGAGCACTTTCTTTTGACTGATGCCATATGATATGATAAGATGATAAGATGATATATCAATATACTGTAGGCCCTTCACAAATAAAACAAATAGGAAATGAGGCTTGTGATTTAGTTTTCAAATGAGAGTTCATAAGACAAAAATATGTCAACTGTTCTGAAATGAAAATACGACACATAATAATAAAATAAGACAATCCATAAAATACAAAGATTAGCTTACGTCAGTTAGATATTTTATTGAAATTCAAACTAATTCCCAGGAAACTGTGAACAACGATTCCGATGAGAATAAGATACATATAATACTTAACACGACACTGTCATAGTACTCATATATTCATTATCTCTAAATTCCCTTAAAAATGTAGCAGCATGGTTTCAACATCAGTAATGGCATTTGTTTTGACTTACGCCGCACTAAATATGAGCAAGGTGGATCAATGTCACACTAGTGTTTATTGAAATATCATCAGCTCACATATTTGAAATATGCAAAGACTAGAAATTGTCTCCTCAACAAGATGTCACAAAGGTGAGGTGTCAAAGAAAGGAATGAGTGGCATCACAGCATTTATCAATCTGAAAATATCATGTAAATACTGTATGCCCCCCTATGGGATGTGAGTAGCATCACTAATGACATCAGAGCAATCTGATTGGACTGGAAGCCTCAGAGTTGAATGTCCAAAAGTCATATATATCAGAATTTCATCAAAATACCAGGGAAAAATTTATTTGCACAAAAATCTACAGATACCAGCGCCAATACTGTACATCTCTACTCAAACTCGTAAAAATGTTCGTATACTACAACGCCAATACCACTTTAGCAGCTGACTTATACTACTCTGCCCTCCCTGAGCGTGCCGTGTACAGTTTGGCAGAGAGCAAACAGTTTTTCAAAAAGGGCCCACGTGTGCTCGCTTCAACCTCCATATTGACACTCCCAGTTGAAGTGTACTGTAAAACTAACAAAAAAATAGAGACTCACACATTGAATATTTAACAAAACACCTAGCTTTGTCTTACAAATGTCTGCTGGCCTAAAGCTAATACGTAATGTGAAACACCATATACGGGAATTAGAAATTTGCAAAGATGTTGCGGTATAAACTTTGAAAGATTGAATATTCAAACACAAATGGCACAACAACGTCAAGATCAATACTCACATGCATATACTATTTCTACTCTGTGAAAAACTTTATAATACTGCAGCTTAGCCGCAATTGTTATTTTGTGTTTTTTCATCAAATACACATGAGTACACTACACTGCACCCATTATCTCTGTCATGTTGTAATGTTGATTTGACCTGACTGATTAGAATACATGACCTGACATGAGAATATTTTTGAAGATACTAAGTATACAAGTGTATACAGTAAATGAACAAGTCATTTAAATAGACAAATTGCTACATCTTGTGATCGGATTGGTGAGCGTTTATAATTTTTTTAAACTCGCTGATAGGTGATCGGCCCCAAAACTCCTGATCTTGTAAAGCCTATACAATAGTCTCTAGAGTTAAAAGTTAATTGCTCTTAAAAAGGATGTAATTGAATTATTATGCTCTAATATCATTATATCAGTGGGACGAAAAAACAATGATACTATCGTTTCTCGTAATAGTTTCTGGGAAAATGTATTGTCCTAAAAATTTGCTATCATGACAGGCCTATTGCTATGACTGCAGGTGCTAACCTATATAAATTCACTTCCAGAAAGATTATCTAAATATCCATATTTTAAAATGATGTCGTTACCACGGGGACAGTCATTGCAGTATATCATGTAATAGGATAACAATAATTCTGTATACTGTCTAATTGCACAACATAAGCATTACTCTATAACTGTAATCATTAATAAAGGCCTCGCTATTTGTCATTATAAAGTATTTATTGCATCAACCTTGTAATGGCGGATGGAGTTGCAGCAAAATGTCTTCTCTAGCATGCCATTTTTGCATTTCTTTTTTTCCACTTTTGCTCCTTAAATGATGCAAATTTCCCAAACACCACACACACTGCGTGACGGCCTCAGCGGTATAGAAAAGATGGCTGGCTAGATGGGTGGAGGGGACCTAACTATTTGTAGACAAGACATTAAAAACTCAATTTACCATAATATGTCCCCAAGAATGTTAAAATGTTGCTTAAAACATTGCTTGTAAAATTAGGTTTTATGATGGCGACAGTCTGTCTCTGAAACAAATTATTTCTACTTCCATTATTTCCGATGTGAAAAATGTCATGCAGCTCTCCAGAATTTACCATGTTTGACGTCGTAAGTTCAAATGTATTTTCATAATTTTGATTTTTTTTTTTTAAGAAGGACCAATATTTCAGAACTGGCAAGCGTTTGGCCCATGGGAAGAAGAAAAAAAACTGCAAAACAAATATTTGACATTCCAGCGAAAGTAAACGTGTGAACAAATGGTAATTTGTTTTTTGGGATAGTTTTGTAACTCACCGTGAGTTCCTGATGCATTTGACACTTTTGCAAAGGCTTTTAACTGAATCACGGTGCCCACATCCATCACTGCACCACGCCCCCTCCAGCACCTAACCCCAATTTGACAACAACAAAACATATTTCCTTCCTGTGTACATGAACAATAGTTGCATTACGACGCTGCGCGTCCGCAGCAGCCAAACTACGGTTGCCAGGCAAATCCTATCGGCCCCCTTCTCAAGCGGCGCACCGTGGACGTAAAATTCAAAACGCACTCAAGAAATGATCATTTCTACCTTTACAAATAGGCATGTGCTTAACTGGCGAACAGTGAGTGACACATGTAGAATAGACCGTGCATAGTTTCACCGTGCGCTCCAATTTTCGCATGACTTTCTGTACTAACGCGAGCCCAGTGCTAAATGAATTAGGACTATCGGAAAGCTAGGTGGCTAACTAGTGTTAGCATCACATTGCTGAAACGGCAGAGCGGGTCCAAGCTAACGTTACCTTGTCTTCGGACGGCTGATGTTGTAACGTCGCCTCGGTGTCCGCAGCTCCACGGTGCCTTAGCTCTGTCATCTTCGCTAGCCACGGCCGAAAGACAACAGCGAAGGTCCTGCGGTTCCGTGACACTACGATAGCCTCTGCCTGCAATTCTACACGGTTTTAGTTTACATTCAAACCCCGCCGAGTTAAGAGGAAGTGCAATTGGAACATAACTTCCGCTTTTCAAAATAAATCTCCCCACTTTTTCCCTAAGTGCCCCCCTATGTGTGCAGCAAAAAGTGGCCCAAAATTTTTTCGGCAAAAATGAAATAATAATGTATGCTAGGCAACACAGTATTTGAGTGTTTATCACGTCTTCCTCATAGTTCTAAAGTTGAGAGTTTGAATCTCGGCTCGGCCTTCTTGTGTGAAGCTTTTCATTATCCATCCATCCATTTTCTGAGCCGCTTCTCCTCACTAGGGTCGAGGGCGTGCTGGAGCCTATCGCAGCTGTCATCGGGCCGGAGGGGGCGTACACCCTGAACTGGTTGCCAGCCAATCGCAGGGCACATACAAACAAACAACCATTCGCACTCACATTCACACCTGCGGGCAATTTAGAGTCTCCAATTAATGCATGTTTTTAGGATGTGGGAGGAAACCGGAGTGCCCGGAGAAAACCCACGCAGGCACGGGGAGAACATACAAACTCCTCACAGGCGGGACCGGGGATTGAACCCGGGTCCTCAGAACTGTGAGGCTGACGCTCTAACCAGTCGGCCCCCGTGCCGCCCTTTTCATTATTATTATTATTATTATTATTATTATTATTATTATTATTATTATTATTATTATTATTATTATTATTATTATAAATGGGGTCCACTGTCATTTTAATTTTTACCACCAAGTGGCAGCAAGAGTTCACTGAGTGCTGTAAACTTGAGCTTTTGTGTTGGCGCGTTCTCATTCGTGCGTCAGCATTGAGTATAGTTATAAATACTTAATTGCTCGTTCAAACCGAAATGAGCGGGAGCGGGTTCGAAGCTGCACATTCGAACGGTTCGATATTATCTGACATCCCACAGCATTGCTTGTTGAGCACTTCCCATGGGGGTGGGTGACATCGATTCGTTGTTATTGCAAAAATTCATAACTTGAATAGATTGCGCAGTGAACTTGTAAATTGTCTTTCTAAAGAAAAGCATTTTTGAGTGAGTTATTTACTAAATTGTACACAATATTGCCCCAAACTATCACCTGTTTAATTTAACATGTAATACAAATGTACAAATGTTTTGAAAGTTTTATTATAACTTTTCCCCCCATCCAGTCAATCTTTTCAATATCTACAGTACTCAATGATTACGACTGCAGTGGCTATAACTGTGGCACCTCATCCTCACTGCAGTGTGACGCGTCGGACATTGTGCAGTGTACAGCCTGCATACACATACTGCAGTCGTCTGTGCGTCCCACACTAGTAATATCTTACTTCGGACAAAGGATTACACAAAAAAAACAGTACATTTTTGGCATGGGCTCTTTAGTCGCTCCTCCAGTTCTGCAGGGCTGTGGGACATCTGCAATGCAGAAGTCTATATATAGCAATGGAGGTAGAGGGCGAGAGCTAGGGAGACAGACAGACAGAAGGATGGAGGGATGTTGGGGGAGATATGAGAGATGACACCTAAATAGAATAATTAGCCCTGCATTTAAAAATTAACAATTTGCATTTTTTAAGTACATTTGGAATGCTGTGAAATTTGATTGAAGAATGTTCCACGAACAGGCGCCCCAAACGTCCACTTTGTATACACCACAAGGTCACTTGTGACACTGGTCAATAAGAAGTCACCTAAAACAATAGCATGTAATCAATGTTAAGGGTGGCTTATTATTAAATGGTCCTGTCTGGCATGTATAGTATTGGTATCCCAAAGAGTCTCAAGAGAGCAGTGGAGGAGGAGAGTGAGTCGATTACATATGCATCCCCACAGCAACAAATCTGCTGACTGCAGCACACAAACGGCACCGCCAGATCAAGGGCGCTGCTTCAGCAAGCAACGCACGATGTGCCCACGCCACGGCATTGATCGGACTCCTGAATTTGCAATAAATCTGCTCTCTGGCACTGTCCGTGTCAGTCTCCTCGTTTCACGGGGCCCTTACTGAGTCATTACTCTTCATGTATCACGCAAGAAAGATGGAGCATTCATCATACTGACATAGGAAGACCTAAATACTCTCTCGAAACAGATCAAACGCTCATGGTCTATGTTCCTAACCTATTCTAAAATTAACAAATGACATGTTTACTTTAATGTGTGAATTATTATCATGAAATAATAATAATTAAAACAAAAAGATGTATAGTTATGCCAAAAATGTCTGCCAGTGCTAACTTGGGCCACATGCTCCCTGTTCATGCAGAAGTCCTGTTTTGTTGTTGTTGTTTTCCATTTACACGTATTCTTGCATCCAACTTTCTGACACACCCACTGCACATAAACTGTGAATGAATTTCGATACACTTCCACTTGACACTTTTTTTTTTTCATTGACAGCAGAGGCTGTCTGGAAATATTGGAACTTTTGAATATCATTGAAAGCAGTGAAAAGGATGAAGCACAGTTGAAATTTGAAAATGCCTTCTGTAGCAGGTAGTTTGTGGTCGGGACGTGCAGACCACTCCAACTACACTTACACTTTGAACGTGAGCTTGTGTTTTATTCTCTATGAAATAAATACAGTAAAAGTAATTTGCTAAGCATTACAGTGGCTCAAATAAGTATTTAACATGTCACCATTTTTCTCATTAAATATATTTCCAAAGGTGCTATTGACATGAAGATTTCACCAGATGTTGGGAACAACCCAAGTAATCCATCTATACAAAGAAAGTAGAGCAAATAAGCTCAGAAATTAAGTTGTGTGTAATAATGTGAAAAGACACAGGGAAAAGGTATTGAACACGCCAACTGGTATTTATTTAATACTTTGTACAAAAGCTTTTGTTTGCAATGACAGCTTCAAGACGCCTCCCGTATGAAGAAACTAGTCTCTGGCGTGATTTTGGCCCATTCCTCCACAAAAGCAATCTTCAAATCTTCAAGGTTCTGTGGGCTTCTTTTATGGTCCTTGAGTTTCAGTTCTTTCCATAGAGTTTCGATTGGATTCAAGTCAGGTGATTGGCTGAGCCGTTCTAGCAGCTTTATTTTTTTTCTTTGAAACAATTGAGAGTTTCCTTGGCAGTATGTTTTGCATCATTATCCTGCTAAAATGTCCACCCTCGTTTCATTTTCATCATCCTCATAGATGGCAGCAGATTTTTGTCAAGAATGTCTCGGTACATTTGCCCATTCATCCTTCCTTCAATAATGTGAACTTTACCAGTACCATTTTCTGAAAAGCAGCCCCACACCATCATGTTCCCACCTCCGAACTTCACTGTTGATATAGTGTTTTTAGGGTGATGTGCAGTGCCGTTTCTCCTCCAAACATGGTGTACATTATGGCATCCAAACAGTTACATTTTTCTCTCATCCGACCAGACGATATTCTCCCAGAATTGAACTGGCTTGTCCAAATGTTGTTCAGCAAACTTTAAATTAGCTTTGACGATCTTTTTATCAGCAATGTGATCTTGTGTGGTGAGCGTGCATTCAGGCCATGGCGGTGGAGTACATTTCTCACTGTTTTCCTTCTTACAACAGTGCCTACTAATTCCAGTTCTTTTTGAAGCTCTCCACAGGTGGTCCTTGGCTCTTGGACAACTCTTCTGATTATTCTTTGCACTCCTCTGTCGCAAATCTTGCGAGGATCCCCTGATCGAGCTAAATTTATGGTGATATGATTGGCTTTCCACTTACGAATTATGGCCCCAACCATGCTCACTGGACCATTCAGAAGCTTAGATAAACTTAGATTATTGATAGTTTTTAGGTGTTGTCTTGGCTTTCCATTCCTTTTTGCACCTCCCTTTCTTCATGTGTTCAATAGTTTTTCGCTGTGCCATTTCACAGTTTTACACAAAACTTAATTTCTGATCTTATTTGGTCTACTTTCTCTGCATGTATGGATTACTTGGGTTGTTCTCAACATCTGGTGAAATTTTCAGGTCAATAGCACCTTTGGAAGTATATTTAGTGAGAAAAATGTTGATGTGTTCAATACAGTATTTCAGCCGGTGTATGTGCTTATGACTGAATGCATGTTTGGAGGTCCATCATCATTAAAAGGGAGTGTGCCTACCATACTGCAGATAAAGCCTCAACCTTTTTGCACCATGTACCGGTTTCACATGAACAGTTTTGTGGGGTCTGCATGTTTTTATGTGGTAAAAACCAAGTTTTATTTTGGTGCATGTGAGTGTGGTGACCGATCCCTGCCATCTCTTCTTCTTTTCCTTTCGGCTTGTCCCTTTAGGGGTCGCCACAGCGCGTCATCCTTTTCCATGTTTCTATAGGTTTGCAACTCAGCAGTCATCGCTATAGATGCAATTTTACTAATAGGCAATTTTTATCATTAATAATTGGTGGGTTTGATTTATTTTAATATTTTAATAAACGTAAAGCCCTTTGTGTTGCATTTTTTTTTTTTTTTTTATGAAAAGTGCTGACAAATAAGGTTTGATTGCCCATACCGCCAGAAGCACCAAAATCTGGTTTGATGCCCATGCCATCACAGTGCTTGACTGGCCAGCCAACTCGCCGGATCTAAACCCCATTAAGAATCTATGGGGTATTATCAAGAGGAAAATGAGAGGCACCAGACCTAAAAACAAAGAAGAAATGACAGCAAGCATCAAGGAAATCTGGTCTTCCATAAGTCCCAGGCAATGCCACAGGTTGATTGCCTCAGTGCCACAGTGAATCAAGGCACTGATTAAAGGAAAGGGATTCCCAACCAAGTATTGAAGATGAACATATTGTTTTGAAAGTACCATATTTTGATTGATTTAATGTGATCCTAATTTCTCTCTTTTTTTTCTACAAAGACTGAGAAGTAAATGGTGATTTCTTCACAGTATTCTAATTTTTGGAATTCCCGATTTTGTGGGTTTTATGATCTGGAAGCCCAAATTATGTAAAAATAAACAAATAAAAACTTGAAATTGTCTAAATTGTGAGCCCTGAATCTATAATCTATGAAAGTAGAATTTTTTGAATGGAATTTAAAAAAGTAAAAAGTATTTCTCTGGAATAGCTTAATCCAGGAAGGTAGGGGAGGAAGGGTAGTGGTGAGCGTGGATGGGGCTCTTTTAAAGGGGGAATTGGTTGAGGAGTGTGTATGTGTTGTTGTTTTTTCAGATTTCGACGGAGAATTTTTGAATCCATCAGAACTTCAACCGTGGTTGACTTTACCTATCTGTTTTTTTTTTATGTCCAGTGTCATCATCTGCAGAGTTTGCAAAAAATAATGAACCAATTTTGAGAAAGTTAGGAAGGAATTGAAAGTACACGTATCTGTTTTCAAGTGTAGGAACTGGGAGTAAAAGTGCTATTTGATCATTTTTATGCTGCTTAATTTTTTATCTTCGGACCTGCCTAAAAACTTAAAATAACAAATTTTGCAAAGCTATATATCTTTGTATGTGTTGATCTCAGCTCAATAGATGTTCATAGCAGAAGAGAAAGTCATAGTACATGTTTGAGTAATAAATGGTTTTATTTGGCTTTGAGAGAAAGATTACCGCATGAGCTAGCAGCGTGTACAGTCACAGTTATGTACTATGCAGATCAACTGGGAAAGTGTCCGTACTCCTCCGCTACCCAGAATTTGGTACGACGAGGGTGAGTATGTCTTGTATTTTATAGTTTCAGTTATGGTTAAGGCAAGTTTCAATGGAACACACAACAAGCAAACTAAGATTTCCAACCACCGGTACAGTTGTCAAGCTCCGAGAGTCAGGCCATGCATTTGTGCCTATTGTTTCATTCATTTGTCAAAGAGAAGAAAGGGCACAGGTGTGGGACATGATGCACGGTGGCGTAACTAACACTTCAGGGAAAAGTAAAACCAAAAAAAAAAAAAAGTATAACAATAAGAGGTTGGGGCGAAAGTAGCCCTTGTACGTACCAAAGAACCGTAAACAACCTGTCACTTGCAGTCTGAGAGGAGGGCTGTCAGTGTCAGTGTCAGCTGCCTGCCACTCAGCCGTGCTCACAATGCTACATTCAACAGAAATACAGCCATGTTTGTTTGACAAAGATGCGATGACACGGTTGGTTCTCACCAAAAAAAGGAAAAAACAGAAAGAAGGCAGATAAAGGAATCAAAAGTGGACAGATCCTACTTGACAAGCAACGATAAATGATATGCAGTTTCAGTCCAGCTAGATAGATCGTTCAGTACTACCGTACTACTGTATTACCAATTTCTTCATTCAAGCAAATAAAAACACTGTCTCAACACACTAGTATGTACAATTATGCAGCAATTATTGCTGCGTTTTGACATTGCAAAGCAAAAAACAGAAAGGCGGAGAAGGGCTACAGAGGGCTGATGGTGAATGCTGTCATTTGTTTTCGTTTTTCTTGGGAGAACGTGATGAGGACAGGACGCTGATGACAAGGATGAAGATCGTTCCGCCACTATGGGACACACAGCATTGCACTGAAACGGAAGCAATTCATTCTGCTTTACAGCCCAGTATGACAAGCTGATATTAAGCGTTGAGCTGGTCATGCTATGAGTTGATAAATAAATAAAATAAGTAAAATACGCTGCCAACTTTTATTTGTAAAAATAAAATAGCACCGTAAAAGTTGGACTGGCTGTTTGTGTCACGCTCTGTGCATTTGTTTTCCAATCTGTGTACCAGTATGTGCAGTATTGTTACTTCAAGGGTTTGATCGCTCTTGTCGGTCGTGATTGGCACATCAGCTGCTTTTATCGAGGAATGTGCCAAACCTCTTCACACCATCGTGCGATCTTTACGTGGTGGAAATCAATGCAGATTCAATTTCTACCATCTAAACTCTTTCACCAGGAAAAGAGAACGGTGTGCGTGCGTGCGTGCGTGCGTGCGTGTAATTGGCTGTGTCACTATATCACATAAGCCTGAACAATGAGAGATGATGATGATGATGATGAAGCTACACAAGCAGTTTAGTTCTTGCTGGTCTTCTTAGTGGGGCTCTCCTTCTTCTCCTTCTCATCCTTCCCTTTTGGCTTCTCCTCTTCCTCCTCTTCCTCTTCCTCACCTTCACCTCCCTCCTGGTCATCGCCCTCATCTTCATCCTCTCCCTCCTCCTCATTTTCCTCATCCTCCTTGTCCTCTTCTTCTCCTTCCTCTTCCTCTTCCTCTGGCTTGGACTTCCTGTAGGCTCCCAGGGAGTACGTGCGCGATGACATATAGGAGAAGCCGGGGTAACCGGACTGCACCATGGCACCACCGACGGAGCTGAGGCGGCACTCCTCGCCTTCCAGCAGTTTCCTGCACACGCAAGGACCAGCGCAATAGATTACATCACCACGTCTGTTACGACTATTCTGACAACACGGAGACGAAAGAAAAAAAAATGTTAGGCAACAACATAGTTGATGCTTTGAAATTATAATATTGCGAGATTCCACATGTTATGAGGGGCAGTCAAAAAGTAATTAGCCCATTTTAATCTAGCTTTATTGATTACAATTGAAAGCCAATATACACATAAGAATAAAGTCCCAAAAAGTGGGGATTTCATCGCTACTTTTCAAAATAATCTCCCTTTTTTTTCTCAACACCGACTGTCCGTCGATGAACAAAGGCACGTATACCAGCCTCATCAAATTTAGTAGGTTGCGCTTTAACCATTTTTTTTGTACAACTTGCTTAACTTGTTCTGCCCTCCCTCACCTTGGTAGCTCAACCTCTCCCTCCTGTTTTCTCTCTATCTCTAGCTACCCTCTGCCCCTCTACTCTGTCTCTCCATCTCAACCCAACTGGCTGAGGCAGACAGTCGCCCTACAAAGCCCGAGTTCTGTTAAGAGTTTTTTTTCCCTTTGAGGGAGGCTTACGTTGCAAAGTGTTCACATGGGGTTCAGTTGGTTTTCTTTCATGTATGAGTGTGGTTCTTAACCTGCTCAATGTGTAAAGTTCATTGAGATAACTTCTGTTGCGAATTTGCACTGTATAAACAAAATGGACTTGCATCGATTCACATTGTGCATGTGCACGTACTCTACTGTAGAGTCGTTGACATCAGGCCTCATTTCTCTGCATTGCTAAAAACTGAATTGATCATTGTACTACAAATGACTGCTACTGACTGTATTGTTTGGAATGTTGCAAACCTGTAAGCGGCTATTTCAATGTCAAGCGCCATTTTGACATTGAGCAGATCCTGGTATTCCCGCAGGTGACGGGACATTTCTCCTTTGGTGCTGCGCAGTGCAGCCTCCAGCTGCTGAATGGTATCCTATGAACACATGCATGATCATACGGTCATGTGAAACATCCAAGGATGGTGCTCGTCCAGATACGGCTGAGACTTGCATTCAACAGTGTTGTACGTTGTTAGTATTTTGGTAGACTTTAATTGCTAGAAAACGTCGACATACCCCCTCTCTTATCACATACCTGCATGTCTCCAATTTCATTGTTATGGCGATCCTCCATCTCAGCGATCTGCCGCTCTAGGGCCTCATTGTGACCCCTGAGGGCCTCAATCTCCAGGGTGCGGGCTTGCACCTGCCTGCGGTACTCGGTCAGCTCCTCCTTCGAGTGCTTGATGGCATCCTGGTTGCGAGCAGCGGCCTCGGTCACCGTCGCGAACTTGGAACGGTACCATTCCTCTGCCTGGGCCTGGTTCCTGCATGACAGGTTTTCATACTGGGCCCTGATGTCCTTCAGGGCTGCAGCCAGGTCCGGCTTGCTCATGTCCATCTCCACTGACACCTGGACGTAAGAAGTTTTAAGGGTTCCACTGTTGAGAGAGTTTGGTGGAGGGTGGAAGTCGAGTCATTGATTGTACTTATGTTGCATTGGTCCGTCAAGATGGGCTTAACTGGCGAGCGAGTGTGCATTTAATGAGCTGGGTCGCGTTCGGTAAGGTTGAGCGTTGCGGGACTGAACTGAACCGAACGATCGACTGCTGACTCAAGCTTCTGCTTACTTACTTGGAGAAATGTACCTGCCAACCATCTCTCATTGTATTGATTGCACTAAATTTACTCACCAAAGTTTTTAATATTCCTTGTTTTATACTTGGTTACATAATGCAGGAGTGTGTGCGTGCGTGTGTGTGTGTGGGGGGGGGGTGCTGAGTAGAAGTTAAATGTTTTTATTGTTTTTCTAAAACTTTCCATTTTTATTATCGTGCTGCTGTTAAAATAGCTTTTATTCAAAAAGGGTTGAATACAAATCCGGGGTCTGTTCAGAGTACTGCCCCTTGGGGAGACCACGCCCTTTGATTATGCGCTGTTTCTGCGCATTTTCAACCTTCCCTCCCTTTTCTGACTCCCCTCCCCACCACACTAATGATACCGTCAATTGTTCCCCTAGAAATGAGTTCAAATGTCTTTCAGTATTGCGCAACAATAATCAATTCACTTCTCCCTATGACGCAGTACAGTGCAAACTTCAACCACAATAATTAACATTTTTAAATGAATATCTCTCTGACAGTGTTGGTACAGTTCTTGTACTGGAAAGTACCGGTACTTTTTGCGTATCTTTATATATTCAAAAGCTGAATGATGAAATGAAAGAAAAGAAGAAGGGGGGGGGAACATGATTTGGGCATTTGAAAGTTGCCAGCGGTCGTAAGAGCTTGCTGCAAGAGGGTGGGACCACGCGTGGAAGTGAACTGCAGTGCCCTAAATTGGCCTGGCTTAGGGTTAGCTTCAATTATAAGACCAAATGCAGTCAAATTGCGCAAAAGCAATGAGAAAGAGGTGGATGATTGAATTGCGCAATATTAGAATGGAGCTCCTAAAGTGTGCTAATCAACAGAAGTACCTGCGTGGCCTGCAGGGACGACTGCATCTCCTGCAGCTCCTCCTCGTGAATTTTCCTGAGGAAGGCGATCTCATCCAGCAGCGACTCCACTTTCTTCTCGAGCTCCAGGCGCGCCAAGGTGGCGTCGTCCACGTCCTTGCGGTAGCCCTTCAGGGTGTTCTCCGCCTCCTCTCGCAGCCTGGTCTCCTCGTCGAGCTTCTCCCGCAGGCGCTCCAGAGCCTCGCTCATCTGCACGCAGTCCAGGTGCATCTGGCTCTTCTCGTGGGTCAGCTCCTCGACGCGCGCGCGGAGCTCGCGAATCTCCTGCTCGTAGAGCTCGTGGAGGCGCGACGGCTCGCTGTTGCGCTGCCGCAGCAAAGACACCTCGGCCTCCAGAACTTTGTTCTGCTGCTCCAGATTGTGCACTTTCTCGATGAAGGACACGAAGCGGTCGTTGAGCCCCTGCAGTTGTTCCTTCTCGTTGGTTCGGATGATCTTGAACTCGTTGGTGACCGCCGTCGACTGGCTCAGGTCCATCAGGGAGTCTTGCACGGAGGAGAAGACGCGCCCGGGTGCGGCGCTCCTGCGGTGGTAGGTGCTGGAGGAGATGACCGAGGGGGACCCGTAGGTGCGGCTGCGGTACCCCGAGGAGTGCACGCGGGACGGGCTGCTGCTGCTGCCCGCACCCGCGCGGCCGGCCCGCGGGGCATCGCCGAAAATCTTCCGATAGGAGCTGCTGCTGCTGCAGTTGTACATCTCACTGGAGTAACTCATGTTTCCTGCTGAGCCGTGAAAGTGGCGAGTGGGAGACACAGCGTGAGAGCGAGCGAGGTGTGCGCGCACTGATGAGTTCCGAGCAGGTACTTTTATAGGGAGGGCGCATGCGCATCATCTGGCGCAGGGACAATGGGAGGTGGGATGGATGGATGGGAGGGAGGGAGTGGAAGGGACCCGCTACCCTATGCACAATACCTCCACCCTCTTGGGAGAGAAAATTGCACTCATTCGGCGCCTCTTTGACGCCGACGTGCAACTCGACAAAAAAAATACAAAATAAAAAAAAACACCGCTTGGGACACATGTATAAACTTGAAATTCACTTTCAACTTTGTGACATCGCGTGACAAGCAAGTGATGAATTCAATAATAATAATAATAAAGAAATAATAGACTGTCTTATTTCAACCAGGACACTTGACATCCCTGCACCGTCAGTGCCTGGACCAGATGCAGGAAGGGGTCGATGTGGGCCCACAGCTGTGTATCAGGGTGTGCTTTCGGTACCGCAGTCTGCCCCCGCCCCCCTTCCACATTGAAACTAACACTTGTGTGAAATGCTCTAATACATCCCTTGATGTGCATGGAAACGTGCATTCGTTTCAGTCGAAGAGAGGATGTAATGTACGGCCAAACACTAGATTATGAATGAACATCGAATAACATTTCTCTCATGTAATACCATCATAACCTTCATCCTCAGAAGTATAAGCACGCAGTATTACTAGTACCACATAAACGCAGCGTGTAGCGTCACCAATTCATTCTTTACTGTTAATAATATTCAGTCATTGTGTGACAAAAAAAAAAGTGATACCTCTGGCCTTGGTCCTCATCCAAGCTGGTCTAGAGAGAGACCACACCCCTACACACACACACACACACACACATACACTGCAGCTTTCCACCTCAATACAATAAAGATGAGCCAAAGCAAAGTCATTGTAAATAACTTCTGGAATTGATTTCCTCAGTCATGCATACCTCGTACTGTATGTAGTCTTTAATGGGAGTGTGAATATAATGTGGAAAACATGAAAAAGCAGCGCACTAAAGCAAAGTTCTTTCTATCACTGCAACAGTGCAGTGTTGCACCTTAGCTTTGCAGTGTTGTGACACAAGCGCCAGCAGAAGAGGTGGGTGGGGTGGCAGTGAGTCAGCAGGATGGCAAAAGTAACTGTTGGCATGCATGCACAATCCCTCCACACTCTGGCGACACTTACTAATGGACACGGTCGGGAGACACATTGATTGAATTCATTCAGTTAAGGCTGACCCAGAAAATAAAAACAAACAAAGTCATGTGAAACAAATAGATAAATATACACACATAACATCAAAATACATCAAATAAAAAGCGAGAAACCATAAGTGAATACAAAACCACTTTATACAAATGGGCACAGTGCAATATATACTATCGACTGCTAAGAACGACACAATGGTGTTTAAACGTGTTTAAAGTTGACATGATTTCCACAGATTCCTCATATGTCTCTTTACACGCAGACTCGAGTGTTAGAGGTGTTATACAGCCACACACCAGAAGGTGGTGCTGTCCTTCCGGCAAAGAAACTCAATGGGGTTGTCAAAATGGTGGCAAGCAGGCAACAGCAACGCCTCTACTGCCTAGAAATAATAAACATAAAACACAGTGAACCTCAAGAGACTTAACTCACATTGCCTACGAATGAATGTAGTTGGATGCTGGGTGGTGGTGGTCAGGGGGGCTGTAGGCGCAGAAAGGCAGCCACGCTTCTGTCAGACTGACTCAGGGCAGCTGTGGCTACGCAAGTAGCTTAGCACCACCAGGTGAGACTGTGGAGTGAATGAATAATGTGTGCAATTGTAAAGTGTCTTTGACGGCCTTGCAAAATGCTATATAAGAGGTATGCATTATTATTGTTATTATTATAAATGGGGATGCAGCTGTGTTCAGAATTAAGCAATCCAATTCAAATTTAAGTTAATTGGAAGTCAGCACACACCTGCCACTATTTAAAGTGCCTCTGATTAACCCCAAATAAACCTCAGCTTGTTCTAGTAGGCACATGACACATCTTATCATATCATATGCAGAATTCTCCCGAAGGATGCAAATAATTGCCCGTTAGATATCAAAACATTTTGGGTGGAATTAAAGACACAGATGGTAATTTTTATTAGTTTAAATATTGATGAATGACGAAAGAAATGGCTGCAGCAAAACAGGCACTTTTTTCATCCAGGTGCTTGAGCATCACTTGGGGTCTATGTCTGCACCTGCCTGTTAAATATTGTAGTTGTGGTTTACAGTGGGGGGCTTTGGATGTTTCCCCCGTGCTTTCGTGGGTTTTCTCCGGGTACTCTTCCCACATTCCAAAACATGAATGCTCATTTAAATGAAAACTGTAAATTGTTCAGTGGTGTGAATGTGTAAGTGAATGGTTATTTTCTCTATCTATCTATCTATCTATCTATGTATCACTTTTATGTGTATTTCCTAACTCCCAGCTGGATAAGCCCGAATGCTTAATGGCTTTAAACATAGCAGGTGCTGTGTATTTGTGTAATGAGTGTGGGTGTGGCCTAAGGAGATCAACACCCAATATAAAGGCGTGCGTTGCAGCGGCTTTCCTTTTTGGCAAAATAAGAAATTGAATTGACTGTGAAAAGTAAAAAAAAAATATCAAGTCTCTCAGAGGAACGCAGCACTTTGCAAATCTCTAAGATATTGGGGGCATGATCACAAAACCATCAAATGTTTAGTTGTGAATAGTCAACAGGGTTGCAATAAATGTGTTGAGTTAACTGCCAAGGCTTTGAGAAGAATCAAGTGTGAAACCACCAGGGACCTGTTATTCAAGTTCAGGTTCTGTCATATTTCAGAATTGCAACCTACCTTGAATACCTCAAAGTACAAGATGTTGAGTGTTCAGAGACATGGCCAAGGTTAGAAAAGCAATGAACAGGATACATGAGCTGAAGCGTCTAGACTGGGCCAAGAAATATCTGAAGACAAGATTTCTCAAAGGTTTTATGGACTGGGGAAATGAGAGTGACTCTTGACGGACCAGATGGAAGGGGCCGTGGCTGGAACATTAATGGGCACGGAGTTCCACTTAGACGCCAGCAAACTGGAGGTGGAATACTGGTATGGGCTGGTATTACTGAAGGTGAGCTGGTTGGACCTTTCCGGGTTGAAGGTGGGCTCAAAATGAACTCCCAAACATTCTGTCACTTTCTTCAGGCAGTGGTACAGGAAGACGTCTGCATCTTTCAAAATGTCAATGATATTTGAGCAGGACAGTTCTCCATCACTTGCAAGTACTCCTCTGGGTGGCTGGCTACTAAAAGCTTGAAAGATGAAAAACTGATGACATGGCCCCCTTCTTCGCCTGACCTGAACCCATTTAAGAACTTGTGGGCAGTTCTTAAATGGGAGCTATATAGTGAAGGAAAACAGTACACCTCTCAGAACAATGTCTGGGACACTCTTCACTGTTGTTGGAAAAAAAAAAGGGTGGCTATATTGGTCAGTTTAAGAGATGGATAGATTTAAGAGATGGATAGATTTCTGTCCATTTCTATTGGAAAGGTTTGAGTTGTGGTGGCATGGTGGATGACTGGTTAGCACATCTGCTCCACGGTTCAAATCCGGCCTCGCTGCTGGGGAGTTTGCATGTCCTCCCCATGCCTGTGTGTATTTTGGTTTCCTCCCACATCCCCAAAACATGCATGGTATGTTAACTGAAGACTCTAAATTGCCCGTGTGCAAATGGTTGTTTGTCTATGTGTGCCCTGTGATTGGCTGGCGACCACCCCACCTCTTGCCCAGAGTTAACTGGGAGAGGCCTCAGCACGCCTGCGACCCTAGTCGGGAGAAGTGGTCCGGAAGACGTTTTGAGTTTATAATTCGCACTTAAGCAAATGAAAATTTGAAAAATAAGATATGGGGGGGGGAAATGTTTTTTTATTTAGCTGCGTAATAATTCTGCACACCAATAGTTGCCTAATAATTGTCCACCTATTGATATTCTCAGAAGAAAGCCTAAACCTCACTTTTACTTTCTTAAGCATTCTTGTTTGAAGTTTCATAACATTTTGAATCAACCTAAAAAAGCACTGTGGTTGGTGAGTAATAAAAAGAATCCTCCAAAATGAGACTTGCCTAATAATTCTGCACACGGTTTAAGTGCCATTGCTGTCCAAGCACAGCACATGTGATTTCAGCACATCAGTGGAGCCATTAGTCTCTAGCAGAGCGGCTACTTTGAAACTGCCTTCTCTTTGCTGGTTTGCTATGCCAGGTGTTACAGCAAACAGCTTTCTTTGTTAATGTGTCACATGCAGTCCACCATCTCCTTTGTCTTTGTTCAGCCTCGGATGCACTGATCTCTTGTATTGTGCACTTCTCACTCCATTCCCCTGGGATCTCCTTTGCACACATGCAGATGATCTCCATATGTTTGCAAAGACAAAAATGCAGGCAAAGTGCATACAGTGTACACACACACACACATATATATATATATATATAAATATACGTATACCCACAAAAGACAGGGAGAACATGTAAATTCCACACAGGAAGGCCAAAGCCGGGATTCGAATGACAAAATTACCAAATCATAATTCGCACTTAAATTGCAATGTAGGCCAAGGAGTTACTGCGCTCTGTCATTTTTCTATGTTCTGCCATCTTCCCAAGCATTTCCACAGCTCCAGAAGGGAAAAAGCATCATTTCAACATACCCCCCCCCCCCCCCCCTTCCTTTTCCCTGGCTTCGTGTGTAGCAGTCAGATGGCTGTGATCATACGAACCTCAGATTTGGCAAGTAGATTATTCTGAAAACACTGGTGAGAAACAGTCTGCCATGTCTTTCATGTGTGTGTGTGGTGGGGGGGGGGGGGGGGGGGGGAGAGAAACCTGCTCATCCCAATGCTTTTAAATGATTATTTATTATAGCAGCCACAATAACATTGCCATTGTTTGTTAAAGTCCTTAAGAATTCTGAAATGGTTTTCTGTTATCGTGGAAAAATAAAGAGAATCTCAAGGTGCCAGGTAGTTAACCAAGGGTTTCAAAGTTATTTATTACTTTCACGGGCAAATATAAATTGCTTCAGTTGTCCAATTCTTAAAAATTAAGTGCACGAAATGTCCACCTTTAGGTTGATTTTGAACATACAGAAGAAATGAGCTGCCTCAGAAGAAAGGCAGCATCAGGTGACAATGATATTCATGGCGCAATGGTGTCTGTGCTGTGTTACTGCAGGACAGCATGCCTCAAAACAATCAGCCTTACATTTCAACAGATCATATTCAAACATTTAGTACATTTTTTTTGTTGGGTTTTACATTTTAGGTCAGTTTAAGGCAATACTAGCCATAATGTACTGTATGCACAAATCAAGTAACTTACAAACATACATGAGCACAAGATCCATCAGTGCTGAAACCTGTAGCTTAAACAACTGGTTGTTCTTTAGATTGAACAGCTGCCTCTTAAGGCAGATGTTGAAAGCACCAGGGTCTTAAACACTCTCCATCCACCATAGACCTTCCCGGCCTGAACGACAGATGCCAGTGCAGCATGTGGAGGTGGGTGGGGGTGGAGTTGTGGGGGGCTCAGGCTCACAAATGCAGATTGGTGGAAGACAAGACCATGGATGGGGAATTGGGGGAGAAATTAGGTTAATGCCTAGATCAGACTACAGGATTTTAGCCCCGATACTGGCCCGATTAGCTATCGCAGCCGATTTCCCAGGTCGGGCCCGACATATTTTGGAAAGAACGACAAAATTCTTGTCGTGTGACATAATCCAAGACCAACGATTTGGCCCTGCGATAGCCCAACGACACCAAAATGAAGTCTAGCAAGTTTGATTTTTTTGGGCTATCTTCAGTGTAGTGCGATATATCAACGACAACTCTGCGACAGCGCACCTTGACGTCGACCAATAGGATTGCGTATTGTGACTGGCGCATCCCCTCCCGTGCTTGCCGTTATCAACATTTTATTCACGCGCACAAACCAATGTTTAGAGAAGCTTTAGAGCACGATTTGGCAGAACGCCGACATGTTTACATACAACCGTTAGTGCTAGCACTAGCTTGCTAGGCGACTTAACGTTTTGTTGCCTGCTCGCGAGCCGTATCGTGAACATACCTCAAGCAATTCTTGAACGAACGTTCTCTCCCCAGCACCAGTGACGAACACCACACGTTTTTCCTCATTTTGTCCCCCCACACACACTCACACAGAAACAATACATTGGCGCGGCGCATTGTTGTTGTCGTCGCCACAGTAACGAGTGCGTCCGATCGCGTTGACCGGAGACACGTTTTCTGCTTCCACCTCTCCAACAGAGTTTGATTTGACAAGATAAAGCTCAGTGATCGTAAAAGACGGGATACGGCGCTATGGGAATAAATGTCGTGTAGTGTTGCCACTGTCTGCCCGAGAAACGGCAAGATTTGATGGCGGTATAGTTTGACATAGTGAAATCGGAAAAGACCAAATTTGTCTCGTAGTCTGATCCAAGTATAACACGTGAATCTTTCTTCAAGCGGACAATTTCTTCTTTTTGCATTATACAACTAAACACAGTGTTTTACTGGTGTTTAAAACTGCCATTACTCTATCCCCCTAAATAATTCTCTCTGAAGACGGTGATGAAATAACACTTGGCCAATTGATTACTTTCATCCCAATAAAACATATGCAGTTCCACTACAGTCCTGTAATAAATAGTAAAACAGTAATTTATACAAATTAAGAGACAAAATATTGGAACTACACCACAGTATAAAGCCTTCATAATGACCTTTCGAAATCGAGATTTTGAGGGCTGTTTTGTTATAGTCTTGATTATATCGAGATGCACACAATCAATTGTCCAAGGTTGAGACACACGCACTCCATGCACGCGTCAGTGAATTCCCTCTTTTCAATACATTTCCCTTCACATTCTCTTAACATTGCAAGACAGTTCCTCTCTGGTTTAACAGGTTTAAGTTAACAAAAAAAAAAAGCAGCAGTTCACACTCAGATAAAAATATATCTAGTTTTGTGATCTTGTTCTTTTTTATTTCTTTTTATTCATTTTGGTGTACCATCTTCATGCTTGAACTGAGATCCATAAGCGGTAGATGTCATGGGGTGGGGGATGCTGCTGCTTTGGCGCAAAGCGGAGAGGCTGGCTGCAGGATGGAGGATATCTACATTCGAAATAGACTGCAATCCTCACCATGCACGTCTTCCTGACCAAACAAGGAGATGAAATACCACACGATTTTTTGTGGGGGAGGCCACGCCACTACTGCCACCACCACCACCGTAAAACAGGTTAGCATCTTTACTCTAATTTTTAAATACACATTTTTTTTTGTCTCATTAGGAGCCTGGTGGCATTGAAAAACAGCTAAGGACCATCAACCACGGAGTAACATAGCCTCATCTAAGAGATCCGTGCCGAACGTCCCAACGGACACGAAGCCTTGAGGCACGAGAGACATTTCTAAATATTCTATGGATTGACGAGGCTGTGCAAACAAACTACACTTGAAACTCTCAATAAAACTTCACAAAGAGAACAAAGGCTAAGTAGAACTAATTAAATATATATTTATATTCATCTCTAGCTTTAGCAGATCTAATAAATACTTCTGATAGACATAGGTTTCTTTCTGCAAACTATTTACATTAGCTGTACATTTCTTCGAAAACAATAAATAGCTATAAAGGCAAGACCAAAGAGAGGGTCTTTTAGGCATTAACACAACTGAGTCCTCTGGTGGTTGGTGCTCACAGTAAAACGTAAAGCAGACATTCTGTTTTAGGGCGACTTTCCTTTTTGTAAATTGCTGGCAAGAACAGAAAAATAATGCTCTCAGCCTTCACTGGCCTATTTATCTAAGTGGAATGTTCTCCAGCCTCTCGACTGCTCTCAATAGGTAGACGTTTCCATCCCAGGTAACACATGGGCAAATAGTAGTGGACAATAGTGCACCAACACTTGCCACAAATAGGAAAGAAACTGACGAGTGACTTCTGTCATTGCCAGATTCAGACAAACACACACACACACACACACACACGAAAAACACCACAGTCATCAGAGAGTGGCAGAAACCATCGACCCCAAACCATCCAGTGTCCGGAGTGGACCAAAATGACAGGGTGAAGATGCCTTGTTTGTGAGGCACATATTGCTGCTCCATGCTGTGCCCTTCGAAATATTTGTAACACCTTCGAGATGACTTCTGAAGTACGAAAGGGAGGGGGAGTTATATTTTTTGAAGAGATGTATGGAAAAGGTTTACATGTTTATGTTTACAAAAACAGATGACTGACTGGTGAGCTGGGCAGAAACAAAGGCCTGTTTGTTGGAGCACCGTCTTACTGGACAGCGAGGACCAATGATGGAGTGCGCGTGACTTTGTGTGAAATCTCATAAGTGCTTCTCATTGCTCTGGAGACATAAAAAGAGGAAGTGGGATATTGTAAAGTAACATTCTCTGGCTGAAAGTTGCATTTGTGATGGACGGAGGGACAAGTAGGGGAGGACCCAACTCGTTTGATTGGTGCACAGTGTGTAATACCTAGCAACCTTCAGATAATGACGGGCTGGCTGTGGGCGGGTTTCTCGAAGGCGCTCGGTCAGAATGAGAAGTTAATATGGGCAAGAAATCTGCAGAGGCCTGGCTGGATGAAAAGCCTCACAATTGGTTTAGTCCCCGTAGGGAAGGGGAGGGGGAGTGGGGTGTTGAGGGTGTGGCGACACATTCTTGGAATGGGATAAGAGGAGGCAGGAGATGGAGCAGTGACCAGAGATGTTTATAGCGTGCAGGCCAGCTGCTTGGCCCTCTCCTGAGTGTCCTGCAGGCGCCGCAGGCTGGCGCTGGCGTAGCCCTCATCACTACAGCTGCTGCGCAGGCTGCCCCGCTCATCCCCCGAGTCGCTCACGCTGCTGGTACTCCACTCCAGATCACCCAGCAGGTAGTCCGTTCCCTCCACGTCCACATCCAGGTCCTCTGTGGGCAACAGGGAGGACACATGAGTCCAATTTCATTGGGAAAACAAATTATATATTATATAACACACAAACACACACACACACACACACACACACACTGTATTAATAGAGGAACCTCACTCATTTTAATGGACTAATAAGGGGGAGGGGTCATCCGCTAAATCAGATTGTCATTAAATTGAAGCATTTTTTGTGGCCGAAAAACACCAGTACAGTACTAAATTGTTGTTTTTTGTAATTTTTTTCATAAGTACAAGTATTCATGGGCTAAAAACACCCAGTACAGTACAAAATTATTGTAAATAAATAATAATTTAAAAAAAGCTTTAAAATGTTGGAAAAATTCTAAAGTTTATCCAAATTTACCTCACTGGTGTATGAAAGGGGAGATTTTGCATTCCAACTGGACACTGCTTTCTGTCCATTAAATTCAAAGTCCATTAAATCGAGGTTCCACTTGTATATGTATTTTATTTCAACCCGAAAAAGTGCTTGAATAAGAGAGATATACCGGCAACGTATTGTTTTTGTAATTGATAAATAAGAATTTGTGGACAAATAAAGTTGGAAATTGGATAATTTCCCGCTGCACACCTGATGATCTCGCACAGCGCACAAATGTGCCAATGCGCCCTGGTTGGGAATCCCTCATGTAAATTAGAGCGAAAGCATAGAACATTAAATATGGTACAAATTCTGTATAGCTAATTAGAAATGTGCCAATCATTAAATAAGGAAACTAATTGCTGAGGGCGTCCAGTGGAGTTATTTGTACCCTAATTTAAACCAATGGGGGAGAGAGAAAACTTGTATTATTTATTTATTATTGTTTACTTCCTGCAATTGTGCATGTGGGTTGTTTGATGTGTCCTGTGAATGTAAACACATCGCCAACTGTTACGTCGCCCTTGTAATGTGCAAGTAATTATAAGCAGAGAATTTGATACAGGCATTATATTGCAAGTGGACAATTGGACGAACAGATGCAATGCTAAAACATGGAGCAGCAATCCCCCGAGCAACGAGCTTGATTACAAATCAAGACATTTTACACCCTTTCCATGAAATAAATAAATGAAATTGCACGCAGGACCGACCTTGGTCAGAGTCGGATTTGTCAGAGGACACGATAGAGCCAGTGCTGTCCATGCGGATTCTCTCCACACCGAGCTGCTCCAGACGCCTTCTCAGATGTCTCTGCTCTCTCTGTAACTGTTCTAAGGTGTGCTGGGCTCTTCTGTCACTCTCCTCCAACTTCTGCATAGTGAACAAGAGTAAATGAGAAAATATTATCAATCCTCAGAGGAGTACTGTATGATTCAGTACGGTATAGTGCACTTCAGGGTTTATTAACCAGAACTGTACTATGCCAAACTGGACTTGGTGGAAATGTGGCTATAGTCTTTCATTTTGATAAAATCATGTATATAATGATGCTGCTTTATGATCTAAAACACTCGAAGAGCAGAAGAGGAGTGTGTACATGAGCAGAATATGACCGCACACACTTTGATGTGATCTTTGGCCTTCATCAGCAGGCTCAGGGTTGTGTGCCTGTTGGCGTCTGGACCTAAAGGCACCAAGGATTTCAGTCGCTCTAAACACAGTCGTAGATGTGCCCGTCTGAAGCCAGAGGAGGAAAACAAAAATTAGGGCAGAGTTACACATTTTTGCATGTCAAGTGGCTATACTGTACACACCAGCCTTACTGTACACATTAGCCATTAGCCTTCTGGCTAATTCTGGCTTTTTTAACCATGTGTACTTCATGTGTTTTATGAAATTGCATTGTCCCATTTCAAAAATAAACTGATAAACTGATAAACCAAACCTTTGGTCTAGTGCCCTTTATAGTTTTTTTTTTTTTTTTTAATTTTATTTAATCGTGCCAGACACCAAAACACGGTGCCCAGCCTTCATGGGCTTACAAGACACTGAAATATGAGCAATTAAGCAGTGAAGTAAACGACGCATCACAGTAACTATTAGACAGAAACCAAATCCAATTTTTACAAAATGTTGTTCATTTGCTAATCAACCTTAGAATGCTTGAAGAATCAACTTTAACTTTATAGTCAGATGTAAAGTGTCCTCTTACGCTGTTGAAAGGCTTTCAACACAAATCGTGCGCAAGTTGAAAGACTGTGTGAAAACAAAAACTGGACTCTTTCTTCATCAGACATAGAAAACAAATCAGGACCGTCTGCAGGCAATTTACAAAAAAAGCGGATCTTAAATTGTGATACAGAGGACAATAGAATAAAAAGTGTATTTCATTTTCCACTTGATACAATTTGCATAAAACACATGTTCGCTCCTGCTCCGGTACAGCACAGAAGCGACCCGTTTTTAGCGCAAGAGGAAAGATACCACATCAAAGTGGAGCACCGACAGATCTCTGAGCTTTAGTTAAGTTTAATGTAACATCAAGCTCGGGGCTGTAAACTCTTTTAATCAAGTTACAGGTTCTGAATTTTGGTTTGTTTATCGTTCTCAAAAAGCATTGATTTAATTTGGCTGACATAACTTAACTTAAGATCAGTCTTATCAAATATTTTTTGGTTTCTTTTGCCCAGGTGTAATTATTGGACATGTCCCAGTTAAATATTCGTTTAGTCATTCTACTATCTGGCAAATCTCTTCCATAACGGCACCATGTCACCCATATGGCTCACTGCATCTGGCTCCCAACCCATATCACCATTCAGTGCAAGTTTTGGGCCTTTTTTGTGTACACCCAAAAAGCAGCGAATAGCTCTATTCCCAACTGCGTCACATATAAATGGGCTATGAAAGCCCCAAACCCCTGCACCGTAATCTAATAACGGACAAACACAGGATTCATACAGCTGAGTTTACGTTTTGTAACCTAGATTGCGGCAATATTAAGAACAACTCCCGGTGCCCGTCCTGCAGATTCTGATAATACTTTAACTCCTTTATCAAATGTAAGGTGTTCATCAATTGTTAATCCCAAATACTTGTATTTTCTGGCAGATAAAAGAGGTGGTGAACCGAAACAAAATTCAAACTGGGTGTGTGGCAGCCCCTTCTTCCTCAAACGCATAATCTGAGTTTTATCTCTATTTGTCCTTAATTTATTACACCACAAGTAAACACTATTTAACAAACTCTGGAGATCAATTTCAGTCTCTGGATTAAGGAACATAGTCTGTGCATACAGCAGGGTGGCTACCTTAACTCACCTATTACAACACCAATTGCTGTTTGTTTGATTTCTGTGATTAAGTCATTTATAGAGATATATATATGTATATATATCGCAAACAGTGTGGGAGAGAGCACATCACCCTGTTTCACACCAAATGGTGTTGAAAAGCAACCTGTTCAATGTTCATTTACCTGCACACAAGATACTGGATTTTAAAAGATAGCTTTTAGAGAATTATACAATTTTCCATGCATACCTATATTTACTCGTTTGACATTTAGAAGCTCATGATCAATACAGTCAAACGCTTTCTGAAAATCTATAAAACAACCAAATGTAGACTTCCCTTCTTGTATTCTCGCCTGGATTATTGTGGATAAGGAATATTTGTGATCAATACAAGCTCTTTCAAAATCCATTTTGTTCTTCTGCCAACGAATCAAAATCTAGAGTGTACAACCTTTCATTAGGAATAGTAGAGTGAAGTTTATAGACACAACTAAGCAGACTAATCCCCCTATAATACAATGGGATTCTTCGGTCATTATTTTGAGATTTGGGGATAGGTCCGATTCTAGATTTGAGCCAAATGGTGGGAAACAGCCTATACTCAAAACAACCAGTGAAAAGATTCACAAGAACCAAAAATAAAGATGGGAATTTTAATAATTCATTTGGTAAAAAAAGGTAAAAAAACCACAGGCTTTCTTTAACTTAAGGCTTTCAAATGCATCATTCACTTCTTCCTCAGTTATAAGACAATTTAAATACTGCTTAAAGAGGTAAGGAGTATGTTGCATGCAAGCCTCTCGATTATTTTTTAGATCCAGCACCTTTTCAAAATAAATGTCATCCCACTCAGAGGCACTACTTCCTGAAAACTAAGAATTTATGTATCATGTTCCAAAACAATTGAGGATTATTTATTTACAGATACTCTATTTTTAATGCTTGCACCCTTTGGTATTTTCCAGGTCGCATATGCAACCTTTTTTTCCCCCAGTCTGGGCGATTACACATTTCTTGTGGCATTTGCGCGAGTGCAAGTTTTAAAGTCGCCTTTTTTCCCCAACACACAGAGAGCGAGCGAGAGAGAAAGAGAGAGCGAGAGAGTCCGAGAAAAAGAGAGAGCGAGTACTGTGACGCCGTATCAAAGCGAGCAAAGCCTCAAACCCTACCTTGTAAAGTCCAATTTCACGATTGCACTATGTCAGACTACTGCCTCAAAATCTTGCCATGTCTCAGTCAGAGAGTGGCAACACTACACAACATGTATTCCGATATCACCGCATCCCAAATTTTACGACCACTGGGCTTTCTTGTCAAATCAAACACTGTCGGAGTGCAAATGTTAGTATAGAGTCCTGTTTTCTCTTACAAGCTCTGAGTTTGTTATCAAAAATGTGCTGCTTGGTCAAACTTAAATCCTAACCATCACACAAGAAATTTATATATGAACTAGCAAAAAATATGTTTGCAATTACTATGTAATGCAATGGATGAAGTTTTTGCTACACCTGAAAAATAGTGGATGACTAATAATTCTGGTGGAAACCCCAACAAAAAGGAAGCTGAACAATCAATTAGTGGAAAGATCTGAACTGTCCTTAATATACAAAAACGTGCTATAGATGAACTGCAAATTTATGCTGACTATACATATTAAAAGTGGTTAAATGACTTCACATTTCTAATACACCTAGCCCAACAATACTAATCTATCATCTGTCAATTGAATAATCTGCCCATCTTTTTCCCAAAGGTTTTTAAATCTCTCTCTCCTTTCTACATCATCGCTGCCAACTGACAGTTCTGCTAGTTGCTAAGGTCTGGTGGGTGTTTGAGACCGACTGACCCCGCTGTTATGAAACACACACCTCCGTCTGCAACCTCACAAAAAGTGCGTGCGTGCCAGTGTGCATGTGGGGGTGTGTAAATCAGACTCCTTCATAGAGTTGACAGTGGAAATGGGTTTTTTTGCATCTTAAGGCTGGATGAGCTGCTAGTTTAATGTCTGCTGCAGGTGCGCTTCACTGCCAGAATGTAGTGCCAGAGTATATTGTCATTGAACACACAATAGGCAATTGGAATGTGGTTAAAGTCAAATATACACTCTCTGACCACAACAGCACACTTGTACAATCTGAGTATATCACGGCTCAAGTGGTTAGACACAATCAACTAAGACTAAGAAAGCACATACAATGTAGTATTCTATGAATGAAAATAACAAAAAATAAAATGTCTGTTTCTCGTCCGACTTCCAAAGTCCAAAGGCCGTTACATAACGCAAATGCTCTAGCCTGCCTTGTGACATAACATGGTGTGGCGAATGTTTGTTAACACTGTCCAGACACTGCATCCATGTATATACATGTATACAGGTGAGTATACAAAAATACAGACTTGAACTATAGATCTGTGATGTAGCATCTCTGTGAAAACTGAACTGTTCCTTGCAAGCCAGATCAGTTTCTCTTTCATTCGACCTTGACTGGCTAAAAACTACAACCAGGTCATCATGACGTACTCAGCACAGCAGTCAACAAATCGTCCTGTCTTCACTTTTGCCCTCTGACACCTCACAGTAACCGTCATGAATAATTGGGGGGGAACTCACACGGAACCAAAAAAGTTGTGGTTGTGGTCGGAGGTGGTTGTCAGGCCATTCACACATGATGCGCATGCACATAAGCATGTAGAGGGCCATATGTTACTAATAAAACTATACCATAGCCCAGACTTTAATAAAGTTTACCATACTGTATGATCCTTTTTTTTCCCATTTGCCAAATCAACAAGTTATCGGGACACACGTTTAGCCCAATAATTGACCATTGAGATGAAATTGGATGTTCTTGTGGATTCACATGCTTGATGTACATTATTGCATTACACGAGGCAATTAAACTAAAGTGATGTTTACATACCTGTTCTTCTCCATTTCATTGTGTGTAGACCTGTGAACATAAAACAAAACATGAGCAACCAAACAGGGTAACCCTCTTCATGCCTAACTATTGTAGTCTAACTAAATACTGTGGGAGTGGGAGAAAGTGAGAGGGAAAAAAAGCCTGTGTAGGAGGATATGGCAGTCAGAGTGGGCTGATGTGAATTTCAAGGAAAATGAACAAAAGGAAGATTGGGTTTTGCAAAGCCTCCAGGTCATTCTGTGGAGAAAACATGTTCTTTTTAAGGACCATACTTACTTGAACACGTCAGGAGGTGGGCAAAAAGGTAAACATAGTAACAGTAACCAGAAACATTAGGCAGGACTATGCGCCTTTATATTGCCTGATAATCCACTCTGCGTGCAACACAGAGTCGGGTGCTAGAAGGAAGAAACAGTGCTGAAGGTCAACTGTGTAACGAGATGAAATTCTGGCATTTCGGGGCTACCAAAATAGAGCATATTCAAAGCCATGGATGTGCAAAGCGGGTCAGTAAATTTGATTGGTGCTCATTTGCTTGACCTATGCAAAAGAGGGTGGTGGTGTCTCAGGAAAGAAGATATCCCTGCATTCCCGATACACACTACTACCTTAAGCAGAACCCCTGATCCCTTGACCCCATGTTCAAAATTAGCCTCTGCTCACTCATCTCAGAGGACTAACTTGCACTAGCACATGTATACACGCCATGCTTTTGTCACCTTTAATATTTAAACTCACCTCAGTCTGAGGGAGGTCTTTACTCCTGCCACCTGATTTCAAGTGAAGGACCTTTGAAGTGGAACTTATTGTTCATTGCATGCATGCACGCGACACTGGGGGTATCATCTTTAAAAGGAGTGTTCAATTGCAGTATCCCCCTCCAACTGTATATGGATTCCTCCAGAGTGCAGACAGCCGCCTGTGACATAACAGTGCCGGCAGAAAAACTACGCCACTCATTCAGACTTGATTTCAGTCTCTGGCCCATCCACCCTTTCCACAAACTCAGCAAGTCTTCCAGGACCTGAAGCTGCAAAACAGGTCCAGACAATCACACTACCACCACCACATTTTACGATGTTCTTTTTCGGATATGCGCTGTTACTTTTACACCAGATGTAATGAGACACACGCCTTCCAAAACCTTCTGGAACCCGGAAGACTTGCTGTGATAAATGGAACCATGAATTCTGCTGTCTACCAAAAAATAAAACCTGGAGGAGAATGTCCGGCCATCTGTTTGTGACCTCAAGCTGAAACGAACTTGGGTCTGTAGCAGGACAATGATCCAAAACACACCAGCAAGTCCACCTCTGAATGGTTGAAGAAAAACAAAATGAAGACTTTGGAGTGGCCAAGTTATAGTCCTGACCTGAATCCTTTTGAGATGATGTGGCATGACCTTAAGGTGGTGGTTCATGCTTGAAAACCCTCCAATGTGGCTGAATAACAATAATTCTGCAAAGATGAGTGGGCGAAAATTCCTCCACAGCGCTGTAAGAGACTCATTGCAAGTTATGGCAAACGCTTGATTGCAGTTGTTGGTGCTAAGGGTGGCCCAACAGGTTATTCGGTTTCGGGGGCAATCACTTTTTCAAACCGGGCCATGAAGGTTTGCCTTTTTTTTTGGATTATCCCATATTAATAAAAACCTTCATTTAAAAAACACATTTTGTGTTGACTCGTGTTGTCTTAATACAGTATTAAAATTTGCTTGATGATAGGAAAGACTTAAGTGTGACAAACATGCAAAAGAAATAAAATAAAATCAGGAAGGGGGCAAAAGCTTTCACACCAGTGTATGTAGACTGCTTGTAAAATTAAGTTTATAAAAAGGGAATGAAGTTACACACTGTAGACATTTTATAGTGTGCAGACACTTGACGTTTAGTTTGGTAAAATCAAAATATATGATTGTGAGTCTGCACTTTGCCAAGGAATTGCGTACTTAATGGCCAATAAAATAGCTTACAGCATTTTACTAGGCAACACAATGAAAATGTTTTTGGGCTTCCAATCACAAATTGGGAAACCACAGATATAGAAAATAAAGTTAGGCAAGTATGTATCGGCCAGCACTATGCATTTGACAGGACAGCCGTCATGCTAGGTATTAACAATCTACTGTATTCGTCATGTTTTGTGTTGTGGTCCTTGTTATCTTTTGTCAGACACTGAGCTTTCAAATTTACCAATCACACCCCACGTGCCCCCCTTATGGATTGACCACCAACAATGAGATGTGCGCTGTTCGTGTACCAAGCTGCATGGCAGATATGGGATATCCTAAACATCCCTTACACGTGCTAAGTTATATAAATATAAATTAGTCCATTAGACCAAGATGGACAAGCAGCCAGGGCAGCCATCAACAGCACTTCTTCACACTACCTTCGCAGAGGGGAAGCTTGTCTATGCATATAGAGCTCTTACAAATCCTGCATGGTACTTGAACCATGTCCCATTCTCTATCACTTTACCTATCTTTGGAGTCCCAATGCATGGGTAACTTAACACTGAGTTGATTTATACACAAGGCATGCCTCCGACAGTCTCAGCCTAATCAGTTGCACCCTACTGACAGTGTATTACCTCATGGAAAAATTAAATCTACTACAGACCGAGTCTCGATGACGCACAATGAAAGCTTAAAATATATACAGTACATTTTCAATGAATTTGACAGATATCTATATTATTTCTTTTATTTGACGTACAGGTAGACCTACCTGTGATTGTTTTTTGATAACAGAATAACAGATCACGTGACATCTAACGAGGCTTTTGAGTGGTTCTGTGTAAAGGGCACAGAGCTACTGTCAACACTTCTCCCACATACATTTCTTCAGACTACTAACAGATACGGATGAATACCATGATTATTTTGAAAATTTGAAATCAGGCAACACTGAATCTTACTGCCGCACAAGAGACTGAATTCCAAGTTGGAATATTCTCCCCACTAAAAGCCAATGAATGTTTCAAGAAGGATATTATACACCTAAACACAATTAAACAAAAAATATACATATGTGAGGACTTAAACCACAATACATGAACTGAATCTGTGAAGGTGGTTGAAAATTTTGAAAATATCACTTGGTCAAGTGAAATCATGCAGTGTATCTTTATTATTATAATCATCATCATCATCATCGTCATTATCCAAGAGGTCTTTTGCCCAACAATTGAAGGAGTTTAAGCACACCATGCCTTGTCAAAATTGTGGGGCAGGCCTTTGATAATGCTACTTATTTTACATGCACTTGACAGTCTTTGAGTGCAATTTCAAATGGACTGAGTACTTCTTGATGCTATTGGTGTGTCTTTTTTAAGAAAACATATACATAAAAATTTGTATTAAATTTCAATAGCCTAATGGCCAAAATGATGAGATGAAGAACTGCTCAGGGGGGATAGCATGCGAGGACTCCATTTACCTGCTCAACAAGGATGCACAATTTGCATAGTGCATGAATGCAGTTACATAGAGATGTATGAATATGTGGGAGATAGGGGGAGGAATCTCTCCATCTATGTAATAAAGGAGGTAATGCTCTCCTTGCCAAGAGTGGGAACCTAGTAGGGAGGACACAGAGAGGTGGGGGAAGTGAAGGGAGAGGTTACACAGAGAAAAAGAGCACGAGAGAGAGAGCGAGCAAAGAAAAAATAGGTGTGACATGATGGGGGGCAGGGGAAAGGCACTACAACTGACACATGCACATACACGCACCCATCCCCCGCCACTCACACATCTACTCCATGGAGAAACAACAGGCGATGGAGGAGCTTCTACTCACAATGAGAAATTCTTGATGAATTTTTTTCACTTGCTCTCCTCCACATATCACGAAGTTAGTTGCAGCAAAGAAAATAGCCTTTCCCCTCGAGAAATCAGAATGTCATGTCCAGGTTTCAAAAATAATACAAGCGTGTCTCAAACAGTCAATGTTGGCAGACGCTGTGATGATCAGAAGATCTCATGAATGGAAATCCGTCCAAAACCTACAACACCTAATCCAAACTCATCCCACATCTTTGGCATTATGACGTGCACAAAGACATTTCGACCATGTGAAGTTATCGTCACACTGGGTTCTCTGTGGAATGGAAGACAATGTAGCAGCAACCAGATATTTCTCATCTGATCCCAGCAATTTCCTCAAACAAATGGTGAACGCTAAACTGAATGAACGTAGGTCACGTGACATTTCTGTCATCAAATTTTGATCCTCCTTGTCAATAAGTGAATTCACTGACTGTGCACATACATACATAATGTATTGCATCAATGAGTGAGTGAATGAGTGATAGCATTGCTTGGGTTGGCAGCTTGTTCCAAGAAAATTTGAACCAATCTTACTATTTGTGTGTTACCATCCAACGGACGAACTAGCGGCTGTTAGAAAACTACACTTGCTTGTTACTTTCAAAACTCAGCTCACAGCAGACACGAGTGACGTCATGCACACTGTAATCGGGACATCTATGATCTTGGTGCCCTCAAACTGGTCAGGGGAGACTTCAATCTTTTACCCCGTTCTCATCTACTAACAGCTGAGCTTCAAACAACAAGGGGAATAAAACTCACCTCTGCCATGGATGTGTATTTTATTTGGAGATTTTGTCTGGTTATTTATCACTTACTTATTATTTTACGTTTTGTGTTCAGTTTTTTTGTACATCACATGAACAGTTTTTATATCTTTATTTGTATATGGTTTTATTTTGCCTTGTTTTAATCGGCTAGCTGCTGCCAAGTCGGCATTGCAAAAGAGAATCTGTTCTCAATTGCCTTATGTCTAAGATTATCCAATAAGATTGTCCTTAGTCTGAGGTGTGTTAAAGGTGCCATATTTTGGCTATTTAGACTCTCTAACATGGACTGAGTATAAAAGTGTCAGTTTCATTTTTTAAAAAAAAACATACGTCATACGTGTCCAGAAAAGGCCCCTTTGACAGCTACTTCTGTTTGACCCACTTTTGTATCTGCTTTGTCCATATTTGGCTACCTTTCCAGGTTGGTTGCCTCCATGTAGAAGATCCACTTGTGAGAGCACACGTGTTTGTTATGTTGACAGCTCTGGCTCGGGAGCGGAGAAGGAAGGCAGAGATCTTCACTGGTGACGTAGATAAGCTCGAGAAATTCAAATGGCCTTCCGGCAGAAAAATGTCTACAATTCAGGAATGCGTGTACAATTTTAATTCATATTTCACGTTTACTGAGACACCATGGAGCCAATATCACATCCCAAATACTAGAAAAAGTTGGTTTGGCAAAATACGGCACCTTTAAGAGTGGATTTATCCCGATTTCTGGGTCCGAAACAGGTTGGGCTGATAATCTTAAATAATGAAAGCGTTCAATATTTACGACCACAACTCTTTATGTGTGCGGAGGAAGCAGACTTCTCCTGCGTCATGACACAATAAATTGTGATGTTAAACGGAATGTAGCAAAGCAAACAAAGGAGCGCCACATATTTACAAACACAGAAACGACCGTAAACGAAAACAAATACGTCTTACCCAATGTTGTTTTTTTTAATGAAAATGGGATCCCCAGACGGCAAGAAGTCTGTTTATTTATCGACACCACTTTCACCTCCATTCCATTCAGCAAAACTCTGAAAAGTCTCATTTGTGACACATACAGTGGATGCAAAAGTCACAAATGAACCACCTGCGTGGCTAAATTGTTACTATCATCACAAATGTCCACTTTATGCTTTATATATTAAGTGGGATTATATTAAAGTCGAATATAATAAATTCCCCGCTCAGCGTATTTTGGGAGTAACTCTTAAACATATGTAAAGTGTTGATATGCTGCTTATGTATTCAACAGTATAGAACCAACAGAAATGTTTTGTCTTTATGTGCCCAAATGCATTTTACAAAATGACAGCCCTATTAGCCTATTACCCAATCCTTAGAAATATGTGGTTGGTTTGGCATATAGTAATCATGAGCCACTGTAATTAAGTCATTTTATTATTAAATACGGCCCCAAATACAACAGACACTCAACAAAATATGTATATTCAAACTACAATAATGAAGGAATGACAAAAACAGAAGATTAACTATTTAATTTGAAGTTCTGCTCTGTTTACGATCCAGCTGGTACACGCCCATTTTAAACGTCACCATTGGGGAACTATGGGACTGCCGCTGAGGATACTTTCGACATCCCTCGATTTAAGCGAGGAGCCAGGAATGTTGCACTCAAGCGACTTGAGCACCCCTGGAAGTGTCTTAGTTTTTTTGTGAGATCATGTTTTGCAGCTTGTTATGAGTAGAAAGGTGTCTGCGCCAACATTGGGTCGCCTAATTTAAGTCTACTGTATCGCCGTGACACATCATCATCTTCATTTTACACCAGACAATCTAATGAGATAAAAAAAACAAGAGCTGAAGTAAAGTTTGTCTTTACAAAGACAATAACACTCACTTTGATTTACACAGTCAAAACGTATACTAATATTTACTCTTCTTTGACAGTTATTACATAACACCCTGCATGCGCAGTTAATAAAGGTTTATTGATGCTGGCAACTTAATGGAGACCGAAGACGTACAGCAATTTTATTCAGGTAACAACTGCCACCTAATAAATGAAAAACTAAACAGTGATCTAATCACAGAGCACACATTAAGGTGCGAGGTGTAGTTGCAACACAAATCCATCCTGAATGGATTGATTTATGGAATCCAGACCACACGCAATGACTGTACTGTACACTATGTTCTTTCTAGCAGTCATGTTGAGGTGACCGACTTGTCAAGACTGCCCATCGCTGAAATGTCTCCCGCAGTCACCTTGAGTGACCCACTTTGCCTTACAAGTGGTCAGTGGCCAGACAGTTGTTTGCCGCTGTCACAGCGCGATTCCATTAACCACAACAAAGAGTCAAACATGGCTCTTTATCAACAAAGCAGACAAATACAGTGGATGTAAAACGTCACCACACCTCTGTTCAAAATGTTAGGTTTTTGTCATATAAAGAAAATGAAACCAAGATAAGTCATTTAAAAACTTTTTCCACCATTACTGTGACCTTTTTTTTGAGAGGGGGAGTAAAAATAAACTGAAACAATGTGGTTGCACAAGTGTGAACATTCTCTTATAACTGGGGATGTGGCTTTGTTCAGAATTTACCAATCACATTCAAATTGTTTAATGGGAGTCAGAACACACCTGCCTCTGAATAACCCCAAATAAAGCTCAACTGTTCAAGTCGACCTTTCCTGCTATATATTTTTGCTTTGTAGCAGAAAGAAACCTGACAGTTTTGTGCTAACCCTAGCTGCTATATCGAACCGTTTATAATTCCCTCCACCTTGACTAAGGCCCCAGTTCCAGCTGAAGAAAAATGGCCCCAAAGCGAGACTCTCCCACCACCATGCTCCACTGTAGGTATGGTGTTTTTGGGTGGTGAGCAGTGATGTGCTTGAGCCAAACATAACTTTTGGATTTATGGCCAAAATGTTCAACCTTGTTTTCATCGGATCATAACACATTTTTCCATATGTGTTAGGATCCGATGTGATTTTATTATGGTCCGAAGAAACCAAGGTTGAACTCACCACCAAAAGAAGACCATACCTACTGTGAAGCATGGTGGTGGGAGCATCATCCTTTGGGGCAATTTTTCTTCAGCTGGAACTGGGGCCTTTGTTAAGGTTGAGACTGGAGAGAATAATGAACAGCTTCTACTAGAAGACAAAAAGTCAGAAAAGCCTACTACAACGACTGAACTTTATTTGGAGTAAATCCGGGGCAATTTAAATGGTGGCAAGTGTACGCTGATTCTCATTTAACATAAGTTTGAATGTGATCGGTTAATTCTGACCGCAGCCGTTGAGTTATAAAAGAGCTTATATCAGTTGCTTATTTTTTTTATTTATTCTGAGTTGTACAGGGTGTTATAGGATGTTACAGGGGTAGCTCAACACCTGTCCAAAAGTAGTTTTGTAGATTTTGGATAATGTTGCAGGAATTTTAACCAAATTGACTGCCTTCTTGGGTGCCTCTGCGCTGTTGTGCTTGTCAACATTATCTTTATTTAGCCCGCTGCCTGCAACACCTTCCACAAACTTCGGCAATATCGCCATCCCTTTTCTGTACCGCTTTATCCTCACTAGGGCCGTGGGCGTGCTGGAGTTTATCTTTACCGGTAATTACATTTGCATGTTGGTGACAAAGGGAACAATGTATGTCACCCTCTTTGAATGTAAAACGAAAGCATTTGGGGCTTTTTACCCAGTTTTCAACTGTTAGTGAGCTTGGCATGTCGTCTGCAAGCTGCCATGCGTACTCTCCGACTGACTGTTGACCAATCAGCGATCGCGTAGCTGTTTCCCTCTGCTCGCGAGACAGTTTTCATTTCTGTGATAAATCCATGCTCTCTTCATCGAGTTACGAGAAATAAACGGTTTAAAACATAATGCAGCGATGGAAATTAAGAAATACATACATACAATTACGTTGCATTTGGCGATGCGATACTGGGTATTTCGGACCCTGAAAACCTTATGGTAGAACAGTGAAACTAAAAATGGACCACACTAAGAGGGTCACAAAGGCCATCCCATTGCACATCCAGCTTCTGCCTAGTCTACTCTAGGATTTGTGGCCATCAGGACATTTTAGCTGGAGTTTTGAGACATGTGGCATTTCCCAACCAAAACTAAGCTGAATCATGTTAGTAGTGTTAGACGCAATTATTTCCCTGGCCCCAACTTACATCCACTTCCCATTCAGACGTCACCAACAAGCCAAAATTAAACAACGCTTCCCAAACATATAAATTTCACCCAAATTTCAATTAAAGCGCATCACATAAAAAAAAAAAGAAAAAATATTCAGCTACCTGAACAGCAAAGGATTTCATTCCTTCAATGAATGCACATGTGATCTGTGATCCACATCTCTTGGAGGAATGCACGATTCATTCATTCATTCAACAGAATAGCTCTGTGGATATGCACCTCCATGGCAGCTGTCGTTGGGAATGGCTTGCTGCACGTACTGTATAGAGACATGTCCCTATTTATGCTTGAAATACGGGTATCCATAATTGAGTGTCCTCCTCCAGTTAATTAAAGATAATTCTCATCTGTAGGCTGTGACACATTTTTTGGCATTGAGTTTGATGTCAAACCATTTATTTTTCTTTCCAAGACTGCTCTTTTCTCTTATCCAAAAGAATTAACAGCAGCGGTTAAATTCTCCCAGGTTACTTCTTGCTTTTGTTGGTAACACCTGCATTAATTGTTCCAATAGTATTTTGGGGGTTTGGAACTTCTCACACAAGTTCCACAATGTCAGACTCAGAGATGTTCCTTTTCTCCGCGCTTTTTTCGGAGAGGAAAGTAATCCACCGGCGGGACTTCGGCGGGAGGCAGGGGACACCCTGAACTGGTCACCAGCCAATCGCAGGGCACATATAAGCAGACAACCATTCGCACGACACACTCGCACTTCAATTAACTTAGCATGCATGTTTTTGGAATGTGGGAGCAAACCAGAGTACCCGGAGGAAACAGGCATGGGGAGAACATGCAATCTCCACACAGGTGAGGCCAGATTTAAACTGTAAGGCAGATGTGCTAACCAGTCGTCCGCCGTGCCCGCCCATTACATGCTACAGAGTTGAACATGTAAACAACATTTAACACAAAATACATTAATGAATGATTTGATATGATAAGAAATCAAATTCTGTTAAAACAAAAAGTATATTGTAATGCTCAAGATGAAAAGAGTATCAAGGGGCTATAATAAAACCAAATAGCAGGCATGTCAAACCCAGAGCCCCGGGCTACATCCGGCCCACTACATCATTTTATGTGGCCAGCAAAAGAAAGTCATTTTAATCAACTTCCATGATTCTTCCTAAAATCTGTACCAAAATTTTACATCGTAATTCATTAATTCCTTTACCATGCTCGTAACCTAAAACAAATCAAATCATTTTTCCTAATTGAAATGAATGGCAATGTCATTAATCTGTTCCTCCACACACAGGTTGGGCTCTGGTACCAGTCCTCTCAAGAGGGCTTGGACTCTCTTCCACTCTGGAGTTGCCCACGGTGAGAGGCGCCGAGCAGGTGTGGGTATACTTAGTGCCCCCCCGGCTTGGCGCCTGTACGTTGGGGTTCACCCCGGTGGACGAGAGGGTAGCCTCCCTCCACCTCTGGGTGGGAGGACGGGTCCTGACTGTTGTTTGTGCCTATGCACCAAACAGCAGTTCAGAGTACCCACCCTTTTTGGAGTCCTTAGAGGGGGTTGTTAGCCTATGCCTATGCTGCTTCCCATTGTATGCTACCAGAGGCTATGTGATAGCTTTAAATACACAACTTGTAATTGTGTTAGTTTTATGTTTAGTTTTGACAGTAACCTTCAGCTGCGAGTGGCAATAAACAACTTGAAGCCTGGTTTTGAAGAATATTTACCAATTCTCGCTGTCAAAGTGCCACTTGCTGTGAGGTGAGTCACCTGTCACCATGCGGTGCTCATATCTCAAGTTTGCGCTCACAAGTTAAAACAAAAGTCAACTTATCAACGGATCATATCTCGAAACGCTCATAATTCGGGTCAACCATATCTCAAGGGACCACATTATTACCATAAAATGCTGCTGGTGTTAGAATGTTATTGTAGTCAACTGACAGAGAAGCTGTCAAAATATAACCACAGATAGATCATTAAAAATGCTAATTGTGTGTTGTTGTTTTTTTAATGGCTGTAGTGACATTATGATGTGGTGTGTAGCTGAACTATATTTGATTAAAAAAAAAAAAAACATCTAACAAAACTCAAACCCAGAGGTGATTACTTACCTGCTACTTATGTTTTTCTTGCTTTTGCTCTTCCTTTTCAAACTTTCCCTCTCTCTACTACTGATGAAGGGCGGCATGGAGGCATAGCCATGCTCAGCTTCTGTAGGCACATAAACACAGTAGTTATTGGGTTGAACAGTGTCCAAAAGGCAAATAAAAAAAATAGGAAGATCACAATATGCTTGTTATCTCTTGAGCATGCAGTTGACATATTTGAAGCTTAGGTGCAAGAAAAATTGAAGCAAAGCAAATGTATTTAAAAAGCGCATTTTACACACAAGGTAACTCAATGTGCTTTACATGATTACAAGCATTTAAAAACAAAGAAATAAAACAGCTTATAAATATTTTAAACGAAAAGAGAACAAAATAAAAGTACAATTAAAAAAGCGTACAGTGCAAGAATGTAAAATTAAACCATTCCAAGCCCTATCTTAATGCAGTATTTTCTCCCCTGTGCCTGGACAATGATGTCATCTTGAACTGGAATAAACCCCACGAGCAAACCACAACAGTTGGAAAGGAGGGGCTACCATAAAAAAATAAAAAATGTCTAGCCACATCGAATTGAATTTTTCGTTATTGAAATAAAAATGAGAAATGCGTGCAATGCAATGAAAAAGTGACTTTTCCCATTTTCCCACTTAAGCTTACAGAAATGTCATATTGGTGAAATTGATACGAGAATATTTTGGGGGTAGGGATGCATTCGACCGCAATGCTTTGCAAAATACAGAAAGCGACTAAACGCACGAACTCTTTATGTAAAATTAAATAAAAGGCAGCTGTATGAATCGTCGTTATTTCGACATGAGATGCACAAATAAGCCACATAAAGGGGGAGGGGTGTCGCTGCATATTACCAGGGCATTAAATCCATGCAAAAGAGAATAAAATGACACTTTACCTCGTTCCCTGCGCTCAAGATACTCTGCAGCTTCGATCAGCATCTGCACCATTCCAATAGCCGTCATGTTCGATAATATTACTGATATTAAAAGAATCTGATAGGGGATCCCGTGGCTGTACACAATCTGCTCTTCGTACACACACAGCAGCTTTCTCAAACTGTTCTGACAGCGGTTATTTTAAGGCAAGTGTTTGTTTCTCCGACGAAATATAAAACGGGTTGTAGAAAACTTAAAATGCCTCACAAGACAAAGCAAGACATTTGTTTTCCGCCGATGCGCTTTCAAAATGTCAGCTGTGGTTCAGGTAGCTTTTAGCTGCTCTGGCTAACAGTCCTTCAGTAGCAAAGGATGTTTCACTCTCACAACTGTCAACCAAATGTAAACCAAGTCGTTCGCTTCCCGGAGAGACGCAACTGGCTGTCACCTGGCGCTTTCAAAAAATAGTTTCGAGCAATGTTCTGTCAGGAAAACGAGATATCGGGCAAGGACAATTTTGCTAAATTAACGATTAAAGTTTGTCACGAGTTCCGCTATATATATATATAAATATATATATAAAAACGAATCCGTCCCTGGTCCAAAAGCATTGATATTGGCCTCGTAAAGTGAGTTACAGGGAATAAAAACAAGCTGTCTTTTGAAAAGTATACCCGCCGATGTCATCCAACCTTATCGGTTCAGGGATATGTTGATAGGTAGCTGCTAAAAGGTAGAAAGCCAAATATCGGAGAACGTAAATCACTCTGCCTTCTGAACACTTGCTTCCAGTGTCTTGTGTATACAGTATTTGGATGACAGCTAATGATTGTATTCCGTGGCAATTGCCTTGCATAGGCTTAGATATGATTGGTTATTGGCAAAGGGAAATAAAACATTATTGGTCGTTCAATCTGTCAATTATTAGAGTGGCACGACGTCCGTCGAAACTGGAGTCGATGATCAGCCATTTTGGTTCACCGTCACCCCAACATTGTTCCTGCGTGGAGCCACAATGGAGGTTATTTAGCTGCGACCGATTGGTTGATTTATGATAAACTCAACAATCATTGGCCACGACCTGAAGTCATACCGCCCCATTCTGCCACTTAAGACGCCTCCGTAACATGCTGTATCACAGTGTAGGATTATGATTGGTTCTTGCATTGTTTGTTTTGTGTGGTGGGCAGGGATGTTACATTTTCATGCTCTTTCAATTTGCTCCTCCCATAATTTCATCCGCGCAGGCGCAATTCTTGGTTCTCAGAATCACGTTAACCAAAAACAACACTGACACATCTTCCTACCCTGCATTCATATTTCAACCGTAATGCTACAGTGCTCTCAAACTAGGCAATGACTGCAAACAAAATTAGCTCAACTTAGTGTCGAACGTTTTGGTAATATATGACTTAACAAAATAGTCATTTTATGTATGCATTTATCAAATCAAATGATCATTTCCTACACACTATTTGTAGTGTCATATCGATCTAGATGGTGGACATACCATCCATCCATCCATTTTCTGAGCCGCTTCTCCTCACTAGGGTCACGGGCGTGCTGGAGCCTATCCCAGCTGTCATCGGGCAAGAGGCGGGGTACACCCTGAACTGGTTGCCAGCCAATCGCAGGGCACATAGGAACAAACAACCATTCGCACTCACAGTCATGCCTACGGGCAATTTAGAGTCTCCAATTCATGTGGGAGGAAACCGGAGCACCCGGAGAAAACCCACGCAGGCACGGGGAGAACATGCAAACTCCACACAGGCGGGGCCGGGGATTGAACCCGGGTCCTCAGAACTGTGAGGCTGACGCTCTAACCAGTCGTCCACCGTGCCGCCGGTGGACATACCACTACATCAAAATGTTTAAAAAGGCAAGTAACAACAAACTTAACAATGCACTGACTTAAAAGATTTTTATTTCGATTAACATAACTCCACTCATAAGTAACTGAACAGCATGAGATTTCATGTACCTCATGTTCGCAATGGACCACGCGTCAAAACTAAAATGTGGTGGAAAAGAAGCACAGAGACAAATGATACTGTCTCCCAATAATCAAAAATGTATATGGAAAAGTCCTGCATCCCACAAAAATAAGGTTACAAAATAAAAGGAAATAGCACAAAATTTTTTTTGGGTCAATTACAACAAATGTATGTTTCAGGAGTAAAGCGGCAAAAGCGTTTCATGCGATGAAGTCCAGTGGTCTGTTGAATCCACCCTTTCTGTTCATGTATTGCCTGGAAAATAAATATAAAAAGAAAAAACATTACATCACTGTTACCCTCGCAACACTTGCAGATGACATCATCAGGTACCAATAGGGAAGCCAGATTCTCTGCATAGAAACACCTGCAGAGGTGATTGGCTATATTGACAATTGCAGTAATAGTGCTTGCTGTGAGGGGACTTAAAACTTGACACTTTAAACTAGAAATCTGACCAACAACAGATGACTAACATGACAGCCACATGACAAGGTAATAAGACTTGTCAGCATGGCACATTGAAACAGTAATATTTGTTTTATCATTTAATTTCCCCTCTGGAGATCAATAGAGTATACTGTATCTTATACACTTGTCATACCTGTATTTTCTTTTCATGGTGGTATTGACAGCATATGCATTGGTAGCTCCTTCACTTTTCTTACCCTGATTGAAAACAGAACACGTCTTTCAAACATTCTCCCAAAGAAATGCTGAGGAAAAAGTGTGCGTCAGGGCCATAACAACAGTATCGAAATTGAAAATCTCAAATCCTCAGACACGAACCGGTCCTCTTTAAAATGGCAGAACCATGACACGCCCCTTTTATCTCAGAGTTTCTGCCTTCAATCAGATACAGACAGATGTGCACACAGTGCTCCCAAACAAATAATAATGATGGTATTTTAATTATATTAAGTAAAACTTTTAAAAAAAATAAAATAACAAAAGCTGAACTTGGAGGTGAATTCCTTGAGCAAGCCACCTCCAACTGCATGTAATGTGACTATTTTTTCCTGTAAACGTCATCTGACCGGAGTGAGTAAAACTGTGGCTATCGCTAATGCCAGTGCTGGTAGGTGAGGAGCAGAGAAAGAAACATGGCTAGTACTACAAATAATCCTGAAATTGTGGACCCTGCAAACTCAATTAGGTCAGTAGTATGGGAAGATTTTGGCTACCTGGTTGAGAACACAGATGGAAATCAAGTAGTTGACAAGACCCAGACAACTTGCCGCAAGTGCTTAAAAAAAACTTCCAAGTCACGACATGTGGACCTTCAAAGACTAACCTGAAATTAATTCAAGTGGGGCACAACAGATTCTATTAGTCTATTCTGACAAATGTGTGTGTGTGTATGTATGTATGTATATATATATATATATATATATATATATATATCCGTTCCAGGCTTGTGGAAAAACAAATAGGCGACTTCTGCTGTACAACTACTCAATAAATCGCTGTACAATTTGTCATTTTTTGTAGAGGATGAAGGATCAAATCAAACTTTGTTTATAGAGCACTTAACATACAATTATATACATTTAAAATCAATTCCCGCTCCCCCAACTCATCCACAGATACAGTGGGTACGGAAAGTATTCAGACACCCTTAAATTTTTCACTCTGTTATATTGCAGCCATTTGCTAAAATCATTTAAGTTAATTTTTTTCTCATTAATGTGCACACAGCACCCCGTATTGACAGAAAAAACAAAATTGTTGACATTTTTGCAGCTTTAATAAAAAAGAAAAACTGAAATATCACACAGCCCTAAGTATTCAGACCCTTTGCTGTGACACTCATTTAACTCTGGTGCTGTCCATTTCTTCTAATCATCCTTGAGATGGTTCTACACCTTCAATGGAGTCCAGCTGTGTTTAATTATACTTATTGGACTTGATTAGGAAAGCCACACACCTGTCTATATAAGACCTTACAGCTCACAGTGCATATCAGAGCAAATGAGAATCATGAGGTCAAAGGAACTGCCTGAAGAGCTCAGAGACAGAATTGTGGCAAGGCAGAGATCTGGCCAAGGTTACAAAACAAAATTCTGCTGCACTTAAGCTTCCTAAGAGCACAGTGGCCTCCATAATCCTCCAGAAGCCTCTCCTCAGTGCAATACACATGAAAGCCCGCAGGGAGTTTGCTAAAAAAAACACCTGAAGGTGAGAAATAAGATTCTCTGGTCTGATGAGACCAAGATAGAACTTTTTGGCCTTAATTCTAAGCGGTATGTGTGGAGAAAACCAGGCACTGCTCATCACCTGTCCAATACAGTCCTAACAGTGACGTATGGTGGTGACAGCATAATGCTGTTTTTCAGCTGAAGGGACAGGACGATTGGTTGCAATCGAAGGAAAGATGAATGCTGCCAAGTACAGGTATATCCTGGACGAAAACCTTCTCCAGAGTACTCAGGACCTCAGACTGGCCAAAGGTTCACCTTCCAACAAGACAATTACCCTAAGCACACAGCTAAAATAACGAAGGAGTGGCTTCCGAAGAACTCTGTGACTGTTCTTGAATGGCCCAGCCAGAGCCCCAATTTAAACCCAATTGAGCATCACTGGAGAGACGTGAAAATGGCTGTCCACCAACATTCATCATCTAACCTTCCATAACTGGAGAGGATGAAAGGAGGAATGCCAGAGGATCCCCAAATCCAGGTGTGAAAAACTTGTTGCATCATTCCCACAAAGACTCATGGCTGTATTAGCTCAAAAGGGTGCTCCTACTCAATACTGAGAAAAGGGTCTGAATACTTATGGCTTTTTTAATAAATGTGCAAAAATTTCCACAATTCCATTTTTTCTGTCACTATGAGGTGCTGTTTGTACATTGAGGGGGAAAAATGAACTAAAATGATTTTAGCAAATGGATGCAATATAACGAAGAGGGAAAATTTTAAGGGGGTCTGAATACTTACCGTACTCACTGTGCATTTGTTTGATGATCTTAAAAAGTGGGGAAACTATGCAAAAATATAAGCATTTAAGAAGGGGGCCAATACTTTTTCATGACACTGTGTACACACACACGCACACACGCACACACATTATCCCCTCCAAAGGTATTGGAATGGCAAGGTCATTTCCTTTGTTTTTGTTGTATACCCAAGACATTTGGGTTTCAGATCAAAAGATGGATATGGGACAAAGGTTCAGAATTCCCACTTTTATTTCATGGTATTTACATCTAGATGTGTTAGGACTGAGCACCTTTTGTGAGGCCACCCACTTTTCAAGTGAGCAAAAGTATTGGACCAGACATTATTAAAGTGAGTAACATTTAATATTTGGTGGCATAACCTTACTTGCAATAACTGCATCAAGCCTGCGACCCATTGACTTCACCAGACTGTTGCAGTCTTCATTTGCAATGCTTTTCCAGACCTTTACTGCAGTCTCTTTCAGTTCTTGTTTGTGTCTGGGGGCTTCCCCCTTCAGTCCCTTCAGGAGATAAAATGCATGCTATATTGCGTTAAGGTTCGGTGATTGACTTGGTCAGTCTAAGACCTTCCACCTTTCCCCCCTGATGAAGTCCTTTGTTGTGTTGGAAGTGTGTTTTGGGTCATTGTCTTGTTGCATGATGAAGTTTCTCCTGATTAGTTTGGATGCATTTTTCTGTAAATTACCAGACAAAATGGTTTTAAAGACGTCAGAATTAATTCTGCTGCTACCATCATGAGTTATATCATCAAAGACTAGTGAGCCCGTTCCACAGCCGCCATGCAACCCTAAGCCATGACCTTAGCTCCACCATGCTTCACAGATGAGCTTGTGTGTTTCGGATCATGAGCAGATCCTTTCTCCATATTTTGGCCTTTCCATCACTTTGGTAAAGGTTAATCTTGGTGTCATCAGTCCAGAAGACTTTGTTCCAAAACGTTTGTGGCTCATCTCTGTATTTCTTTGCAAAATCCAATGTGGCCTACCCATTCTTTTTGCTGATGATTGGTTTGCATTTTGTGGTATGGCCTGTGTATTTCTTCTCTTGAAGTCTTCCACGTCCCTGTAGCCAGCTTCTGTACCCGGGGATCGGATCGCCAAGGCCCCCACCTTCGGCCACCGCCCAGCTCGCACTGCACCCGAACCCTATGGCACCTCCCACACGTGGTGAACCCATGGGATGGGGGATACACGTTACCCTTTCCGGCTGGGCCCGGCCACCAGGCGGTCGCCTTTGAGTCCCACCTCCAGGCCTGGCTTCAGAGGGGGTCCCCAGTGACCCGCGTCCAGGCAAGGGAAAACTGAGTTCATTGTTTGTCGTCATCATAAGGGGTCTTTGAGCCGTGCTTTGTCTTGTCCCTCACCTCGGAGAGGGAGACCCTGCCAGGGGCATAAAGCCCCAGACAACCTAGCTCCTAGGATCATTGGGACACACAAACCCCTCCACCACGATAAGGTGACGGCTCAAGGAGGGGTTGGATCTTCATAACTTTTATGGACAGAATATCAAGGCGAAGTAGAGGTGTAGACGGGGTCCGGTTTGGTGGCCTCAGTATTGCATCTCTGCTTTTTGCAGATGATGTGGTTCTGTTGGCTTCATCAAGCCGTGATCGCCAACTCTCACTGGAGCGGTTCGCAGCCCAGTGTGAAGCTGCTGGGATGAGAATCAGCACCTCCAAATCTGAGACCATGGTCCTCAATCGGAAAAGGGGGGCGTGCCCTCTCCAGGTCGGGGATGAGATCCTGCCCAAAGTGGAGGAGTTCAAGTATCTTGGGGTCTTGTTCACCAAAATGAACTTCAGTATACAACAAAAACGAAGGAATTGACCTTGCCGTTCCAATACTTTTGGAGGGGACTGTATGTGTGTGAGTATTGTTATATTATCTGTCTACATGTTTTGTTCCTTCATCTGTGTTCAAATATCTGTTGTGTAAAGGGTTAGAAAATCATGATTATGATAATGTCAGCATGTCAACGGCATTTTCCATTCATGTTAGCATTAATCTAGCAGAACAAGCAAACTATATAGCGTTTGCTTGTTTTAAATACACATAATTCTCTTTGTTCATGCTGCATTTAACAAACTTCAAGTGGGAGTGGCAATAAACAGCTTGAAGGCTCTTTTTAGATTAAATATTCACTAGTTGCCAAACTGCTGCTTTTTGTAAATTGAGTTTAATTGAGTTTACTGCCACCATGAAGAGCTCCTATCTCAAGTATGCACTCACCAGTCAAAGCAAAAATTCATCCAAATGACTATCTCGAAAAACTCCTAAATCGGGTGACTCGTATCTTAACGCATCCCTGTATATTAGAAATATATATAAACCTCTGCTACACCTCTGTTAATGAAAGAAAATTCCAGTGGTAACAAAATAACAAATCTGACAAAAGTAAAAATAAATACTAATTTAATGAAAAATCATCCAATGAAAATCAGAAATTGCTTTTGAATTGTGGTTCAACAGAACTATTAAAAAAAATCACGAAACAGGCCTGGACAAAAATTATGGTACCATGAGAAAAGATTGAACATAGTTTAATCTGCCCATCCTGGTGGTTGCACATCATACACACTCACCTTAGTAGAGTCAAATGTTGCAAATCCCATTAGTTTCATCATCTCAATTTCTTCTTCAGTTTTGCCTTGCATATCCTCAGCTGTAAAAAAAAAAAAAAAGGTGCTCAAGTGTGTGGAATTACATCAGTGGTGCAGATAATTTGAGAACACAGAATGTCAATACAGTGGACCCTCCAAAGCCGACCACACCCAAAAAGCTGTACAATGTGGAGTTCACCAATAACCTCAAAAGTCAAACAAAAACTCCACAAGTGTGTTTTGCTTTGTGTTTTTTATGATTTTTTATTTTTGTAATGCCACCATCGAAGAGCCCGAAGGATGGCAAAGAGGAAAAGTAAACCAACATACTACAACACAGGAAAGGGTCTGGAGCCATAAAATATATCAAACAACTCGATATATATAAATTCATCCTCCCAGGCAGATAATAGCATGAAGGTAAAATCATAATGACTCAGCTTGCCAACATGCAACACATTTTACTGTCCATTGCTCACCTACACGTCAAGCATCTTAAAAGTGGGTTGTAGTTTTACTTATTTTTTTTAATTACATAGTGGTTAGCCTCTGTTAAAATGTTACTTAAAACACTCTACAGTTAATAAAGGTTTTATGATAGTTAAATCCGGGAAGAAATGAATTGACTTCATGTTATTTCCTATGGGAAAATTAGTTTTGGAACTCAAACTTCAACTTTGGAGTTTGTGCAGTATCTTTTCTACCTGATATTTGAATGGGTTTTGATGACTTCTCTTTACGTTCATCTTCACGTCTGTCTTTTTGCCTCACAGGAGAGAGCGAGGAGGAGCGATGGCGCCGAGGAGACCTGCAGAGGGAAACATAGACAGCTAGAGGACGGGTTATCACAACTATTGAGTGAAGAAATCGCTGCAAATAATGAAGTACAGTAAACCCCCATTTACCGGAGTATATGTTCCATACCCACCCACAATTGGTGATAATCCACGAATTAGAGGGACCATATTAAAAAAAATAATAATAATAATAATAATAATAAATAAATAAAAAAAGAATTAAACAGTATATTTAACACCAAAATGTTCAACTAAATCATAATTTCATCTAACGAAAGTCGGCTATCTTAAAGGTGAAGTGGGTAATTGGAAAAAAAACAAAAAACTTTTTATCATATATGTTATAACTTTCTGCATGTCCTGACAGTAAAAATGTTATGATCTTATTAATTTAAAAAGTCTCGGAGAATTGTCCAATTTTACACTGCACAGACTGGAGGCGTGGCCCAGGAGTGTGTCAATAATTTTTTTATGTACATGCATTTATGCTCTGGCAACAGTGGTGGAAGCAGAGTCTTTGGGTGGCTATCCCTCGTTTGCCAACACTTGGGTCTTCCAATACAAGGAAACAGAAGGAGAGCAAAGAAACCAAAAAGGCCAAACAGAGGGAATCTGACAAAAGAAAGAAAAAAAACTAGGATACACATTGGACCTACAACTCCTGAGAAACTTGATGGACCCAAGTGCGACGTGGCTTCATTTCTGCTCGACGGGTAAGTCTATCATGTACTCCATCCATCCATTTTCTGTACCGCTTATCCTCACCGGCGGCGTGCTGGAGCCTATCCTAGCTATCTTTGGGCAAGAGGCGGGGTACACCCTGAACTGGTCGCCAGCCAATCCCAGGGCACATCGAAACAAACAACCATCCACACTCACATTCACACCTACGGGCAATTTAGAGTCTTCAAACAACCTACCATGCATGTTTTTTTTAGGATGTGGGAGGAAACCGGAGTATCCGGAGAAAACCCACGCAGGCACGGGGAGAACATGCAAACTCCACACAGTCGAGGCCGGAATTTTAACCCAGGTCCTCAGAACTGTGAGGCAGATGTGCTAACCAGTCGTTCACCGTGCCGCAGTCTATCATGTACTTTTATTTTTAATTCATTGTGTTTTCCACAAAAATATATCTTCCAACCGATAGCAGTGTTATATAGCCGCGTTCGTGTGTAGAACTCTGCGACAGAAAATACACGCACTAGTTCAGCAAAAGAGCATTGCTCACTAACAATATAGCAGCTAGCATTGTGACAAGCTGATAGCCATTGGTGCTATGTGGGACTGACTTTGTAATCAGCGCTATTAGCAACATGGAGAACCACAGATTTGTCCCGCTCCGTAAACAAAAGTGTGGGTTTGAAATTAGGTACTTTTGAATTACAACAAGAACGAGGTGAGGTACTTTTGATTTACAAAAACAACAGTGGGCTCATTTAGCGCCACAATAACCCTGTAGCAGATCAAAGTTGTACTTGAATAGCAGCGAGTGCTAGCGGCAGCATAAAAAAAAAAAAAAACACACAAAAACAGCAGCATACAACATGTATGAGAAGACGCTGGTGCGAAGGTATGTCGATCAACCCCGCTCTTATTTTCGTGACAAATTTGCACATTAATTTTATGATGAGACAAAGAAAAAGTGAACAAAGCTAACTCGGGCCATGTGTAAAACCCACATTGCTGCCAACTATGTTTCACTTTGTTGAACAACATACAATACTCCATGCAAGTACTTTCCTGGAATGCTGTAAAGATACTAGATTTGTATTTATTCTTACCCAATTGATTGTGTATTTGTAACTTTCTTTTCCCCAAAGTACTTGTGTGAACAATGACAGAGCGAGTAGATCTCAAGATGTACTGGGACACACCAAAGACTGACGGACATTGTGATCCAAGATGGCAAAAGAAAATCCCCAAATATCTGGCTTTCAGGTATATGATAGGTAAACAATTACAAAATGTATTAAGTTTGCCAATAAACTTATGTATTTTTTTTTTCATTTTTGTTTTAAAAAAATAAAAATAAATAAAAATGTTGGTGTGGTTATGCGTTTTATAAAAGCAAGCCAGCAAACTCGTTAACTGACCAGAAATATTTCTGAAATAGATTTTTCTCTTTGGTTTGGTCTTTACCTAAACTCGTTGTGGCGTCCTCACTCTGCGTTACTTGAATAACTGTTGTTGCCACTTTGATTGTTTTCTCAGGTCCACTGCAAAGATGGAATCATTACTGTATAGCTCACAAGTTCATAGTACCATTGTGAGCAAAACGTACAGTAAAACCCATGCTGCCTCTGCAATTGTCAATTTCCCTCTGGTCTCATCTCTTACAAATACACAAAAATAAAATGGAATTACAGGTTGTCTTTCACCAGTGCCCTGCCACATATTACAACAGCTAAGGCCTGATGATCTACTCAGGTGTTGCAAACTCAACTCAGCATAGACCAAGGTGAGATATATTCAGACCCCCTTAACATTTTCACTCTTTTTTATACTGCAGCCATTAGCTAAAATCATTTAAGTTCATTTTTTTCCTCATCAATGTACACACAGCACCCCATATTGACAGAAAAAAAACCGAATTGTTGACATTTTTGCAGATTTATTAAAAAAGAAAAACTGAAATACCACACAGCCATAAGTATTCAGACCCTTTGCTCAGTATTTAGTAGGCTTTACACGATCCGGATTTTTGGGGCCGATCAGCAAGTTTAATGTGATAGAATGTGTCTACTTAAATGACCTGTTAATTTACTGTATATACTTGTGTACTTAATTGCTCCAAAAATTATATTTACAATCAATAATGTATCTTTGTTCCACTATTTATGCCAGTGAGGCGTAGTGACAGACAGAACAAATGAATGGTCTTCTTTTAGATGGCAGGAAGTAAATACAGTAATTAATGTATCCACTTTGTGACATTTTTGTTTGTTGGTGTGCCGTGAGATTTTTCAATTGTAAAATATGTTCCTTGCCTCCATAAGGTTGGAAATCACTGCTCTAGTCAGATCGTGTATTCTAATCAGTCAGGTCAAACCAACATTACAATGTGACAGAAATAATGTGTGCTAACTTACTGTCATTAAATTACTTTATTGTTAATTAAATGACTTCACCCACACCGAAACTTTAGAGCCTGATTCGACAGAACGGCGCCATGTTTACGCCCAACCGTTCATGCTACCGCTAGCTTGCTAGGCTACATAACATTTTATTGCCTGCTTGTGAGCCGTATCGTATTAAAAGTACGGGAACATACCTCAAGCAAGCCTTAAATGAATGTCCTCTCCTGTCCTGAGCACCGGTGACCACCGACACACGTTTCCCCCCATTTTGTCCTTATAATATAGTCGAGCTGGCTCGCTTGTTGTCGTCGCCACGGTAACGAGTGTATCCGGTCGCATTTGAGTTGACAAGATAAAGCCCAATGATCGTAAAAAACGGGTTGCGGTGGTATCGGAATACAAGATTTTATTGCAGTAGTCTGACATAGTGCAATCGTGAAAGAGCAAATTTGTCTTGTAGTCTGATCCGGGTATTACGTGTTGTCCGTCCCACATCGCCGAAATTTTTTTTATTTTTTAGAATATAAATAACTTCATTGGTCGTCAGATATTTACAGTACTACGTCAAAAGACACGCAACAAGGCTAAAAATAAACTTTGGATTCAAATATACTGTGCACGCGGTGACGTGGAGTTAATGCCTTTTGTGGAGCCGATCAATGACGTCATTGATCGGATCTGCGAATTATAACATTAAATCCGATCAGCATAAAATGCTAAATATCGGCCGATAACGTTCAGCCGTTAAAAATCGATGTAAAGTCTAGTATTTAGTAGAAGCACCCTTTTGAGCTAATACAGCCATGAGTCTTTTTGGGATTGATGCAACAAGTTTTTCAAATTTGGGGATCCTCTGCCATTCCTCCTTGTAGATCTGTGTGTGGATGGTGGCTTTGTGGAATAGATCTAGCTAAGTCTACGAAACAGTCATTGACGATGGCGATGGCGACCACCCCACGGAAATAACTCATCGGATCTATACGATTCACGTAAATTGTCACGAGCTGTGGGTTGTGACCGAAAGAACAAGATCCCGGATACAAGCGGCCGAAATGAGTTTCCTCCGGGCCCTCCCTTAGAGATAGGGTGAGAAGCTCGGTCATCCGGGAGGCTCTCAGAGTAGAGCCGCTGCTCCTCCACATCGAAAGGAGCCAGATGAGGTGGCTGGGGCATCTGATTTGGATGCCTCCCGGACGCCTCCCTGGTGAGGTGTTCCAGGCACGTCCCACCAGGAGGAGACCCTGGGGACGACCCAGGACACGCTGGAGAGACTACGTCCTTCGGCTGGCCTGGGAACACTTCGGGATTCCCCTGGAAGAGCTGAATGAAGTGGATGGGGAGAGCGAAGTCTGGGCGTCCCTGCTAAAGCTACTGTCCCCGCGATCCAACCTCAGATAAGCGGTAGAAAATGGATGGATGGATGCAATCACATGAAAACAGAGTTCCCTACCTTGATCGCCTCCTGTGGGGAGATCGGGAACGACTTCTTCTCCTTTCTCTGTCCCGATCTCGTGAACGATCCCTCTCCCTTCTCCTTCTGTCACGTTCTCGTGAAGTTGAGCGGGAACGTCTCCTCTCTGCAGGCATACGATAAGAGTTCACATAGGGTTGCAACAGTGGAAGCCAAAATAACACCATTGCAAGGTAGTATTTAGAAAACATACTGAAATTTCTCATGTATGATGCGCAATTGTGATGGCAGAAAGACAAAAAACAAATCCAGTATTTCACAAAATTAGAATATCATGACAAAGTTGAACATTGTAAGCTCCCGTGTCCCAATCTTGTCAGCTAATTAACGCAAAACACCTGCAGAGCTTTTCCTCAGCCTTTAAATGATTTCAGTCTGGCTTAGTAGGCTTCAGAATCATGTGGTAGACTGCTGACTTGACGGTTGTGCAGAAAACCATCATTGACATCCTCCATAAGGAGAAACGGTCTAAAAAAGAAATTGCAAAAGAAGCACAGAGCACTGTATCAAAGTACATTAACAGAGTGTTAAGAGGAAGGGGAAAATGTGACATGTGACAGGGATGTCCACAGCCTTGAGGGGATTGTCAAACAGCAGCGATTCACAGATCTGGGGGAGCTTCATTAGGAGTGGACTGAGGCTGGTGTCAGTGCATCAAGAAACACCACATACAGATGTCTGCATGACATGGGCTAGAGCTGCAGAATTCAATGTGTCAAGCCACTCCTTAACCAAGAACGGCTGAAGCATCTGTGCCTAGTAGTCCCAAGTCCTCTTTTCAGATGAAAGTAAATTTTTGCATTTCATTTGGAAATCAATGTGCCATCCTCAATGTGCCGGCTCAGCAACTCCGTACACTAGTTGACTAACATACATGTGATATGGTGTTGTCTCACTCTTGTTCTGCTGTGGTTCTCACCACTAGTCCCCTTGTCCACTCTATCGATCGGTCTGTCCCCAAAAACCTTTTTCTGTCCGGCTGCATTTTCAATAAACAGAATAATTTTAAAAAGAATAAAATAAGCAGAGGGAGTATTTCAAACTCCCCTGTTGCACAGCAAACCTGTTCCAACACAAGGCATACAGATCCAACATTCAGCAAGGGCATGCAAGTGACCAGGACATGTATAAAAAAATAAATAAATAAATAAATAAATAAATAAAAATAAAAAATCCAGGTCACAGAGTCCGGAGGAAAACTGGAGCAGCAGAAAAGTCAAGCAACTTAAAGTCCACAGACAAACTCACCTGACTTGGAACCCCATTGAAAAATTTTGGGGTATTGTCAAGAGGAAGATGACGGAACAGAAATCCTGAAATGCGGACGATCTGAAGGCCAATATCAAAGCAACTTGGGCTACAACAACACCTGAATTGTGCCAAAGCCTGATCACCTCCATGCCACGCCAACTTGATGCTGTAATTATTGCAAAAGGAGGCCCAACATAGTACTGAGGGCATATTACTTTAATACACTTTTCAGAAGGCCAACATTTCTCTGTTCTTTTCTGTTGGTCACATGGAATGTTCGAATTTTGTGAAATACTGGATTTGTTTATTTTTTTGTCTTTCTGCCATAATCATCTACATTGAAACAAAGACTTGAAATATGTCACTTTGTGCGTGGTGAACTAATACAACATACAAGTTTCACTTAGGTTTGGGCATTGAGAATCGAGAACCGATTGGAACCGGACTAACGTTCCAGTTCTCCTGGAATTGTTCAAATATAAAAAATGTTGGTTCTCAGTTTTGATGCCTCGGCCGCCAACCCCGAAGAAGAGTGTGGCGAAAGCCAACGAAGAAGCGGCGAAAACCAACGAGGAAGAACATGCACGAAGACATGCTTGTTCCCAACAGTGATGAGGGCGAACAAAAGTCTGTCTTAACTTTGTTAAAATTAATGACCAGTCGCCTCAGTGCAACACTTTGAATAAGATTATATTGTGCAAAGGAGGCTTTCACGATGTGTAGCCTCTGATGCGCTCCCACCCGCTCCGAGCCTCAGCCTACACCACGCGGAGCTTCAGTGAAGTCAACTCTCAGTCAATTGGGTGAGTGAAACAATAAAATATTGAGACGGCTGACAAGGTAAACGGTTGGTTGCACTTTTGCACTCATGGTTTTTAGCGTTTATTTTATTCTTCAAACCAACGTAAGAGCCGATGACAGAAAAAAAAAAAGCTTTATATTGAGCTACAACGTCATGTCACAATGAATTGGGACAAAATTCAGATAAACGTCTCGCAGTATCACAAACACTAACCTCGTGCCTCATCGGTGGGTAGGGAAAGGAATCAACGTTTTATAGCATTTGGTTCCATCAATTTAAAAAGAAAAAGACAAAATAGGTTTGATATTGATACTGGTTATAAAGAACCCTGAGTCAAATATTCATTTTAGTTTATGCTGCGGACTGCTAAGAAAATGGGTGTTCATAATTTGGACACCCTTTATTTAAACCATGCTTGCAAAACTTCTTTGACCCTGCCCCCTAAAAAAATTCAGAATCGAATCGTTTGGAACCGGAATCGGGACCGCTCAAATTCAAACGATGCCCAACTCTATTTTTTATGTAACTGGGTTATAGTTTTATTGACAATCGCTGTTCCTGCTGTGCACGTCTTGGCCTCTGAGGGGCAGTGTGATACACGCAATGAGATACACGTAGTAACAAAGAAAGTAGAAGTCACGATCGATAGATTTTAGGTGTTGTATTGGCTTTCCATGCCTTTTTGCAGCTCTCTTCATGTGTTCAATACTTTCCCCTGTTTAATTTCACATTATTACAAACAACTTAATTTCTGATCTCATTTGTTCTACTTTCTTTGTATGTATTGATTACTTGGGTTGTTCCCAACATCTGGTGAAAATTTCATGTCAATAGCACCTTTGGAAATATATTTAGTAAGAAAAGTGGTGATGTATTGTTATTATTGTATTTTATATGCAACTATCAAACACCACAGCACCACCCTGCTCACCAACCACCACAAGTAAATTCTCAACCTAGGGTAAGTACTGATATAATTTACTGTGCTGCGGCAGCCAGGTGAATCTTGCGTCATATACAACATGCCGACATGCAAACACCAAAGGCATGTATAAGGTGACAAAAATAAACAAACAAAAAAAACATTGCAAGGGGAGTCTGTGGGGGAACCCCCAGGCTACCGCAGAGAATGTTTTTGATTCTAACATAAATTAAGCAATCTGGAAGACTCTGAAGAGTACAATAAGGCAAAAGAAAAAAGAAAAAAATTCACGCAGAGAAACATTTATTTACACCAGTCAATTACATGTTGATATATATATTTAAGATTCAAATTAAATTTGCCTCATTTCTTTGCTTTTTGTTTTGGCCTCCAACTTGAGCCAGGCCCATCTCCACCTGCACCTGATGCCAGCTTCAAGATGTGCCACATGAATAGCATCCTCCTCTTTAAGCACTCTCATTCTAGAAAACAATTGACTAAAATCACTCTTTCATTTTTCACTGTTACCAACTTCAAAGGCTAATCCCAAATGCATCCTCCAGGAAAATATTAAGTACAATAGTTTTCAGTTTTATTGGCCATTTCTGAATTTGAAGTTAGTTCATTCTGTGTTGTAACATAATCCCTAATATCGCTCCGTCGCTTAATACATTTAACTTTAACATCCGTAAACTAATTAGATAAATGTAGGCGCGTTTCCTAATTAATACAAGATGTACAAGCGGATCAGCTCTTGTCGCCGATGTTACGTGTGCTTCGCTGTTCCATTGGGACCACAACCAGGGCCACGATCCGCAGCACCTCAACGCGAAAATACAAAAGACCAGTGCAACAAATACGACACTGGCAGATCTGATGAGCAAAAATGTTGCTTAAACGTGGGAGTAGCAATAGAGGTTGTCCGCTCCAGAGGTGAGTAGAGTAGCCAAATATTGTACTCAAGAGTACTGTTACTTGACAATATATGTGACTCAAGTAAAAGTAAAAAGTAGTACTCTCAAAAATTACTTGAGTAAGAGTAAAAAGTACTGAGTAAATAGTGATTAACTTCTGATTTTTTTTAACCACAGCATGATCAATTTAAAAAAATAAAATGCAAATTCTGATGTTGCTATGTATGTATGTATGTATGCACAGTCAAAACTACAACAAAATATCTGCAATTTACTGCACGATATTTTCTCAAGTTATAAGTGAGCTGAAATATCCACATTTGGCAGACAGTACCAGACAAATACTACAATACATGAAAGCTGTTGTTTTTCTTTCGTCTAAACGTAAACACGACGAGTTGCGCGCCGTTGCCTTCATGGTACCGACGACCTTCCCAACATGGCCGCTATGTAGGCACGACGATCAGCCGGGCTGGCTTATCTAGTTTTAATACCCATGCCCGGGAAGCCCAATAGAAGGCGTTGTGTGAGGTCATGTGACTTTCTTGTGTCGTTTGATTGGTGAACTAGACTTAAACATCACTAAAGCTTAAACTGGATTGGAGCAAACAGTGCCAATGCGGAAGTCTAAATTGTAGTCTCGCTCACGAAATAGTTGATAAATAAGCCATAATTGATAAATAAAAGTAGCGACCAACATTTAGATCATTGTAATGGGGTAAAAGTACCGTTACTTAACAGCAGAAGCGGCGGAAGTCTTTTTTTTGGTCTCGTCAACTCCTGTGATTTAGCAAAGCTGGTCCCGAGCGCACAGGCGGACCCTCAGGCAGATGCGCCAGCATATTAGTCCGTCGCGGAGTAATATTCACAATTACATCTGTGTGTTGATGGTGGATGTGTGGAATGGATCTAGCTGCCAGTGCTGAAGGAGTACAAAACAGTCCATGACAGCATCGGATCTGTACGATTCAAAGAAATGGCCTATTTTGAGTTCAAAACGGCGAATTTCGCCGAAAGGTGACTGATTTGCATGTATGAACATGGCATTTGGGGAATAACGTGTGGTGGTGGTCACCGTTGCTCGGAAGATTACGTTCATTTAAGGATTGCTTGAGGTATGTTCATGTACTTTTAATACGATACGGCTCGCAAGCAGGCAACAAAACGTTATGTAGCATAACAAACTAGTGCTAGCACTAACGGTGGTACGTGAACTTGCCAACGTTATGTCAAATCATGCTCTCAACTTTTGGCGTGTGTGAAGTAATTTAATTACAATTAAGTAATTAAACTACAGTGAGTTAGCACCCATTATTTCTGTCATGTTGTAATGTTGGTTTGACCTAACTGATTAGAATACATGACCTGAATAGAGCAGTGATTTCCAACCTTTATGGAGCAAAGGCACATATTTTACAATGGGAAAATCTCACGGCACACCAACAAACAAAAATGTCACAAAAAGTAGATCCACAGTAATTACTGTATGTACTTCCTGCCATCTAATAGAAGAGCATTTATTTGTTCTGTCTGTCACTACGCCTCACTGGCATAAATAGAGAAACAAAGATACATTATTTATTGTAAATGAATAATTTTTTGAGCAGTTAAGTAAAATTTGATAATTTCCCACAGCACACCTGAAGATCACTCATGGCACACTAATGTGCCACGGCACACTAATGTGCCACGGCACACTGCTTGGGAATCACTGGACGAGAGGATACTTTTGAAGATACTCAGTATACAGTACACAAGTATAAACAGTAAAAGAACAAGTCATTTGAATAGACACGTTGCTCCATCTTGTGATCAGATCGATGATCGGTTATCGTTTTTTTTTTAAACTCGCTGATCGGCCCCAAAAATCCTGATCGTGTAAAGGCTATATAATAAGTACATTAGCATCTGTGAATTCGGCGACCACGTAAAGGTTCCAAGCGTTGGATCATGTCTTTCATCAACTGGCAGGGATAACCCCTGGCAAAAATCACAATTTTTAGGGACGCTGAAAAATTCCTGTAATCATCATCCATGGCGTCATTGGGTAAACCCCAAGATCAGACTCCATTTAATTTTGTTGGATTTCAATTTTCTGAACGATGGCTGCACTGCTTTGAATTTTTTTCTCAGAAAAAAACAATTTTGTTGAATGTAAAACTCCGTCATATACATATGTCAGCTTATGTACTAAGGTACTTGTATGAACAATTTTTTACCTAATAAGGTGCATACTCAAGGATTTTTTTGCATCCGTCAAAATTGGTTGTGAACTTGTGAATGGCAGGCGTGTTGCATTTGCAAATGCAGGTGTGATCGTTCAATAAGAACCATCCGGGCATTTTTCTACCCAAGACTCAAGGTTTCAGTCACACATTTCTCATGATTTATATTAATTTCAGGATACGTCAATTTGGGCCGATTTGCAACATAAATAGTGGCCTATTTCCTTAATCCTGATCCGATTCTTACAAACTAGGACTAATTTTATATGTGTATCACTATTCTATCCAACGATATCAACTACCAATATATACAGGTATTCTGAAATTTTTATTACCATGCCTACTTATAAGATCTTAAGTTCTTCATCAAGCAACATCCCTATCGTGGTAGACTTTACTTTTCACTACTTACATCTTTTTTTCCAAGTCATAGTTTGCAGAGGTTGTAAAAAGCAATGAGAGCATTTTGACAAACCATTAGTAGAACGTACAGAAATTTACAACTTTTAAAATTAAAACGTCGTCAGTAAAATAAATACTCAAGTACAGAGACCTGAAAAGTCTACTAAAGTACAGTGAAGAAGTATTTTTTACGTTGTTTCTTCACATTACTTCCAAACTATAACTATCTCACTCAAGCTAGTATTAGAAAGCGAATTTCGAGGACACGGTTGATTAAACAGAGTATAATATAGCAACGTAGACAGTAAACATACTGTGTTACAGCCGGAAGTTTTCGAGAACCGCCTTTCATCGACCCATACAAACAAAACACAAAATCGTAACTTTCTTACCACGCCTCGGAGGAGAGCGACTCCTGCTCCTTCCCATTTTAAGCAGTCAAATATTTCGTGAGAGTTGAAGGACAAGCGCACAAGGTAAAGCAGGAGGGAGACGTACTAGAAATTTCTGTTTAGTCTTTCAACCGATGGCCACCATAACGGAGTGAGAAGGTTCTGCAATTTCCGCTGCGAGGATGACAATTCCGTTTGTGGCTTTTGATTTTTCTACAGCGCCCCCAATCGAGTCGGATGTGAAAGTACACATTGTGCAGCTACACAAAGCTGATTTATTAAGAGGGTAAGAGTCATAACAGGACAGACTGTTCATAACTTGTTTCAGTTGATTTGAAATAAAACTTTAATGACAGATATATGGTAAACTTGCAACATTCACGTACACATTCTAATATAAAATAAAATCATGAGCAAACATCGCATCAGCATTTCTTTTACACCAACTGACTTAAAACAAAGCATATTTGACTGTTTGGAGGTATTTTGCATACACATACACAGAAATATGGAGAAAGTGGAATGTTTTAGTGCCTTCGGTGTATTTACGAGTCTTCAAGCTGCAACTCCAAGCATATTTTATAGCCACCTTTGTTTTTTGCAAGACAGTATAATTTTTGCCCAGCTTTCATCTTCTTTGTTGTATTCCTGCTTTTATAACATCTATAGTAGATTAACAATAAACAGCTTTCAGAGCACAATCAGTAGCCATCAGTATAAATTTGTACATGTAATGCACACATGCTCTCATGTACATCTGCACTATTGATGTGATGTTTAGAACTAAACCATTACAAGATACTGTACTATGATCAATCAAGTGCTTTTCTAGCAATACTAAGGGACCAATTGAGTAGTGAATACAAGTGATATATGCAATATGGAAAATGAAAATCATAGCCTGTTTCTTCTACAGTAAAGTTGGTTTGAACAAAGGTAGGTGAGAAAAATACATGAGCAATACAAAGCGTGTGTGATGAGTGACAGTAGTCGGTTGGAGCTGACCCAGTGTTTTCTTTTAAACCAAAGAGTAAACATCTGACCACAGTCAATAAAATCTGTCAATACAAAGTTTGCAAATGGCTTTTACCGACTGTGTTTGAATATAACTGCAGTGAATGCCACACATCTGTTTTTGCATTGTACACTAAGAAATATTTCACAGCAATATTTCATCAAGGTTTGGTGTTTATTAAGTCAAGTTTCTGCTTTTTCCTTTTGCTTCTTGCTCTTTTTCAGGAATGATGGTGGCTTGAACTTCTTCTTCTTCTTGGACGGGGACTTGGATGGCGAACCCTCAGGTGTCCCACCCTGTGGTTTGGCAGGCAGGGCAGCAGGGCTGGAGGTGTCATTGGTTGAAAGAGCCTTCATCCCTTTCTCTAGTTCTTCAGCCTGCTTCTCCTCTTCACCTCCATTCTGTATGACCGGGGAGTCCGTTTTTGTGTCTTCTGCTCCAAGGATTGCCATAAAATAAAAATAAAAAATAAAAAAAGGCAACATTTTAGCAGTCAGTCACAAAGTCTTGAGTGTAGTTGAGTGGCAAAGACAAACGGCATACAGTACATCTTATCAGTGCAGATGAGCATGCGCTCTTTGTGAGATTTGTGCGGTTTCTGTACTTACTAGTGAGACAAGACCAAAGCACCAGAGGTGTGCCCTATGAATCATTTGTGGAGTAACACAGAAAAGGACAGACAGACACAGAGGGACACAGGTACAGGAGATACAGTGGGTACAGGGACAGATGGATCTGTATCAACACTGATAAGATAGCAAAACATTTTGACTTAAGACACAGGTAAACCTGTAAACCATCAATGGCTTCAGATGCCATTTGTTTTGATGTTTATGGCTCGCCAAAATGTCCTCTTAGAGAAAAGCGGACAACAGCTAAAACGTGACACCCAGTGTTACTCCCCTTTGACTGAAAAGTAAGTGGGAAACCCAAAGACAACTGTCACAGCGATCTAGAATGGAAAACACTTGCAATGAAAAATGTTCACAGGAAATACCTGTTGTAAGCATGAGGTCCATGTAAAAGTACAGTGGTGCCTTGAGATAAGAGTGACTCGACTTAGGGGTTTTGAGATGCAAGCCGTTGTTCGGCCGATATTTGGCTTTGACTTGAGAGCAAAAAAAATTGAGATATGAGTGTTGTATGATGGCAGTGAACTCAACTCAACTCACTTCACAACAAGCAGCAGTTTGGCAGATAAAGAACGTCTTTAAAAAGAGACGCCCAGGGGCGTGGCTAAAAGGGAGCCCAGGGGCGTGGCTAAAAGGGAGCCCAGGTACACACTTAGGCTTCCAGCATGAGTCGCGGCTACCCCACTATACAAGAACTTGAGCCGCCCAGTCACGTAGTTGGGAGACCGGCATGAGTCCACCATCCCCCCGCTACTGTACATCATTTCTACCGCGACAGCGTGCAGTAAGCAAGCTAACTATGCCTACACCCTGAAAATGCATGTTCCCTGGATGCCACAATTTACAGAACAATTGTTTGGTTATTTAAATTGTGTTATATATTTTGTTACGCAAAGCATTAGGCAACATTCGTCTCTGTAGTGTGTCAAAGTTACAAGACATTTATGTTCACTTTACAGGAACTTTAAGCAATGAATATTTGAACAAACAGTGGAGCAACACATGTAAACAGACAGTCAATACTCGCAGGCATATATTCTTTATCCTTTGCAAAAAATACCGAATATTACTTTAGTTTACTGAGTCAGTTGTGATCTTCTTTGTGTGCGTCTTTATAACTGTATTATGCTTCCCTCAGGTTGCCAAGGCGCGTACACAAGAAGTGGCACCATGTCCATTGAATTGAAGCAAAAACAGTTAAATTCTTTAGATTCTATTAAATTATGCAATTACTGTTTTTATAAAGCACACTAATATAGAATGCTATTTTTCACATTACAAATATTTTTGTTCGTGGGGGAAAAGATTATTTGAGATGAAGTGTTTTGAGTTACAAACATAGCCATGGAACAAATTCAACGGTTACCTCAAGGAACCACTACATGGTATATTTTCATTGAAATGTGCTTCATTTGGATCTAGTCTGTATGTATGTATGTATGTATCTTGTCTGACAGTATGCTCTGCTGGGGTTAGTCAACTTTTTGGGTCCAAGCTGTAGCTGCCCCTTGTATACAATACTTTATTAGTATTATATATAATTGGGGAAGAAATGTAGAAAATGTTATGCCTGTGGCCACTATCACTTCACAAGGTCACCAATATTTGAAAATCAATTATTATGAATTGTACCACAACAATGTATGGTGTTAAATTCAGAATAGTGGGAATTTACTTGTTTATTGCACGCATGAATCTTTATAGTCAATTCAATGTGTACTGCACATGCTTACATCATATTTTTAGATAGCCTTGTATGTAGGTCGTTAGCTCAAACTCTCCAGAGGTGGTTGGTGACTACTATGAGGAGTAACATGGCCATCAGTGACCATTTGAAGCATGAGAGGGTAAAAGCAGAGTTGATCAGACTTGTTCATGGAAGACTGCAGCAGGAAGCCGGGTCACGTAGCCATTGTGCATGGGATGCAGGGCAAGCAGTGAGGGAAACTCCAAAGCCTCACCTGAGACGGTGGGGTGGTTGGGAACAGGGCCCTTTGCGGGGGAGGTAGCAGGAGACGTGTCATTTGCCACCTCCTCCTCTACTTAGACAAAGCACAGAGTTACACACTAACAGATTGAGATAATTGCTCAGCTGCCCATAAACTGTAGCTGGGAGGCATAGAAAAGCAGACAGTGGCAGACTACCAAGATTGTTGTGTAAAGTAGGGATGAGGCTATCGATATAGAAATAGTCACAACCATTTAGCATATATATCCCGTAACAAATATCAATATTATTTGACAAATATGAATTGGGGTGCATGGATCACTTTAAGGTGGAATAGTGGTCAACTGATTAGCACATCTGCCTCACAGTTCTGAGGATCCGGGTTCAAATCCGGCCTCGCCTGTGTGGCGTTTGCATGTTCTCCCCGTGGCCAAGTGGGTTTTCTCCGGGTACTCCGGTTTCCTCCCACATCCCAAATACATGCATGCTAGGTTAATTGAAAACAAAATTTGCCGTAGTTCTGAATGTGAGTGCAAACGGTTATTTGTTTATATGTGCCCTGCGATTAGCAGGCGACCAGTTCAGGGTGTACCCCGCCTCTCGCCCAGAGTCAGCTAGGATAGGCTCCAGCACGGCTGCGACACTAGTGAGGCTAAGCGGTATGGAAAATGGATGGATAGATCACTTTTTTTAACCCCCTTTTAGATAGTTTACTTGAATTACTATGTCTAAACACTTGATTATGACAGTTATCAAATCCTTATTATATTAGGTCAATGTGGATAAGCAAAAGGCAAAACCTTTACAGAAAGGATTTAAGTCATCGTGATTTCCACGCAATAAATATGAATTTAAGTTAAACATTTCTGGCTCAGATTAGTAAAAGAGATGGGAAAATAAGACATTTTCCATCTTTGTATGACCATTTTATTCATATTTGTTATTTTACCTTTCATTTTATGTAATATCCTATATAATATAATACATTTGGCATAAATGGCCAGTATTTGTCAAGCTATTTGCTTGTAAATTTCATATATTGACAGAAAAAAAACAAGAAATGATAACTACCTGGATTGATGAAATTGCAAGAAAAAGTATCAGTGTTGTATTAAATCCAAAAAGTGGGGCCTTCCCCATCCCTAGCATACATACTATATACAAACAACAATGTGTAGATGAATGGCAACAAAGACACTTAAACACAAAACATAGGTTTGATAAAAGACAAAACACCTCACAGCTCCCAGCCAAAGGAAGATGAGTTTTAAACTTAAAAAGTACAGGCCAGTGCATGTTTTCCCTGCGCTTTTGTCCAAAAACTTTGTATGTTTGTAAGTATGTTTGGTTCGTGAGTGTAAATGGTTGTCCGTCTCAGTACTACGTGTAAGCCCTCTGACCGATTGACTAAATCAGTCTGGACAGGAAAAACGGCCTACAGAGTTCAACCACAAACACACACAAAAAATATTGCAATGTTCGCAAATATACTTTCTTAGTTATAAACAGTATTATGAGGAAGTTCAGCTCTAAATGACAACTTTAGTTCTACCTTATCTGAGAACAAATGATATCAAATATGATTACTAATGAATACTTTGATCAAGACTGGCTGAATGAAACCTACCATTGGTTTTAATGTCTTGTTTCTTCTGCACTTCCATGCGATAGTCCTCTAGCTCCTGGTCTGTCAGCTGATTAAAGGGGTTGGGAGTTTCGGGCTCTGGTGGGACTTGGGGTGCACTGACTGGTGACTAGTGAACAGACATGCCCAAAAATAAATTTAAAAAAACAACAAAAAACAAAATCACAGCTCTTAAATGGAGTAAGGATTTGCAAGGAAATACAGTACAGTTGGGTTCAAAATAATAGCAGTCCAATGTAACCAACCAGATCAATCACCTGTTTGTTGGAAATTATATTAGAAGAAGAATCATCTTTATTGTCATGAACATGCACACGAAATTTGTTCTCTGCATTTTACCCATCACAGGGAACACACACACTTGTTAGAGGAGCACACTGGAGCAGGGGGCAGCTTAGGCGCCCGGGGAGCGGTTCGGGGTATCGGTGTCTTACTCAAGGGCACCACATGGTAAATAATTTACCAGTATGTATAGGAGAGTCCTTGAGAACCAAGAGACCCAACATAACGATGTACATGCTCCTGAGGCTGTGGTTATTAGTGTTTTTTACACAACGTTAAGTAGTGAAAGATGCCGTGTAGTCATTGCTAAGTTAGCGGCCTAAAAAATAATGATAACAAATGAAATAAAAACATGCTTTCACATGATGCCCTCTGAACATTTCTGCCTGCCCCCTCAAGAATGTATTCCTAGAACCGGCCCTGGCACGGAGAGATAGAGACAGGCAGGAGCAGACCCCAGCCCTTAGCGGTTTTGCTTTTGTTTGTGGTGTTTTTACTCTAGGAGGTGAGAGGTGATGAAGTTCTCGAGTACACAAATGACAAGACCAAAGGGACACTGTGTGGGAATTACTCCCATCTAGCGTTGAAATTGTGCATTGCATCCAAACGAATAGTGCGCACTGGACCCTCAGCTTTTCAAACACATATTGCAACAACGGTAGCCGTCATATATCAAAGAACAACCCTGTTTAACAAAAACGAATGAAAAAAAAAGTTAGATTTAGGCTAATTTAGGCAGTGTTGACTTTTGTCAAGGAGAAAACTGGCAACAAGATGGCAGACTGTCATGGCGCTCCCCTATTGGATCAACACTCATGTATAAATGAATCTAAAACTCTTTGCTTACGAGAATGTATGAGATTATTCGCAGAGGTCATAATAAACCAATGATAACACAAATACAGACAATGATTTTGGCCAGTAAACAATTGAAAATGTTACACAGTCCCCTTTAACGGGTGTCTTGCTAATGTGCACATATTAGCTCCTAGCCCATATGTTTTGTTTAGCTAAACCTCTTCAACATACAGGCTTAAGTACTGGGACATTACAGGTGAATATATATACATTTTATTCTTTGATAGTGAAGAGAGCGTGGATCCATATACTTTAATCTAAAAATGACGAGAACATGAACTTTTTTTTTACCTGAAGTCATGTCTTAAACAGCCTTGGAATCATATTGATGGTAGGCTCCTCATCTTAAAAGAATTTATTCTACTAGTTTGTGGTTGAGGGAAATTGATCAATACTGTACCTCATACAGACAGACAGTCCTCCTTTAAATGTGAAAAAGTACACTGAATATAAGTTGTGGAGAGAGAATTGTAGTGGTAATAATGAGAGCAACAAAATAAAAACACAAAGAGTAGCAAATGAATGAAAAAAATACAAGTGCCCTTTTTCTCAATTGAGCCTCTGCAGCCCCACCCAAAAACAAAATGTCCCTGTTCAGAAGAACAGCGTATTTTGATTAAAACAATAAATGGAAATGGGGAAATGTAAAATGTGTGACGCTAATCTATCGGCAAGAAGCCACTATAAAGTACCTTTGTTAAAATAATAATAGTAATAATAAGTACCAAAGAGGTCAAAATTTGTCAAAAATCACATCGGCTGGCCTCAAGAGAAATGGGGAAACATTTCGTGGATTGATGAAAGCAAGATTGTTCTTTTTGGGTCCTAGGTCAGACCCCAAACTGAGTGTTGGTCAGACCCCAAACACTGAATTCAAACCACAGTACTCTGTAGATCCATGCTAGGGATCACAGATTAGTTTGCACGTATCAAAATACTAATAAATTATGCTGCCTTAGGCTGAATAGGAAATGCCCTTGAAATGGGTGTTTAAAAAAGACATTGGGCCTCATTTAATAACCGTGCGTATGCACAGATTTGTTCTTAAATCATGCATAAGCAGATTTGACTCAAAAACCTGTGATTTAGCAATACATTCATACTTGTTTTTGTTTGTACTCTGCGAACAAATTTTGAAAATCCTCAGTCCATGTGTATGAAAAAAATCATCCTGGGCTGGAAAACCAATTCACGGGTGCAAGAAGTTAGTCAGTTGCATGCAACACATATGTGAAGCAATTCTCAGAAATAGTGGCTATATAGCTAAACATTAGTTTAGTGAATGAGAGGAATGCAAAATATACACACACTATAAGGCAAATTTACAGACACTATTCATTTTAAACAATATTATTTCCCATTTTCCCAAAATATTTGTTTTTCTTCATGCTTTGATTTAGAATGTTATGTGCAGTGTTCCAAATGCAGGGAAATAACTATTATCATTATTTTGAACTTTACTCTTGCTTTTAAATGCACTGCTTTTATTTTGAACACTACTGTATGTATGAAGACACTGCGTTTTACCGGAGGAGTATCATCTGTTACCACACTGGCAAGGACTTGAGACTGTGGCCCTGCTGTCTTCATGTCTTGCTGATTCTGCTGTCGGATCTGAGGAGGAAAAATAAAGTATTTTGCACTTGAACACCAGTATGATGTTCACAGTAAGTAAGGTACCTTGTTTCGTGTCTCGATAACTTCTCGAGGGTTAGTAAAAAGAGGCACAAACTGGTTTGGGTTTTCTATCTTGATTGATGTACTACCAGCTTGTGTCACTTCCTCTGTCTTCATCCACTGACGAAGAGAGACAACAGTTCAGTATTACTTACAAAACCCTCAATTATGTTCTCTTCTCTCATTGCTATTTTATGAGATAAGGGCTTCCAAAGTGTACTCCATCTTCCTCTTGAAGGTGCTTATTTGTTCTGCCATTAGAGGGAGGACTCTGCACTGCAGCAAACCCAACTGAGTCTAGGCGTCCTCTGCATTGCAGAGCTACAGTGAGGTGAGATGGAGGTGGTAAACAGAGGGGGAACTAACTCCTCCCATTGGCATGAAACAGACATCCAATTTTCTTTTTCCATCAATTGAACCGCCCATGTTTAACAGCACTTAGCCCTGTCCGGTTGTATGGAAAATGGAGTGTATCCCAGCTGACCGCGAGACCCTGGAGTGATTACATCCCAATCATTGATAAGGAAACCAGCTTGAGCTACAGTAGGTGTATGAAACTATATAAACCTCTATAGTACCAATCACTGCAATTTAGCAAATTTTCCTGTTATCAGAAAAGAAAAATAACCCCAAACCTCAGTCACTATGACAACAAAAAGAAATACATTCCATATTTTTTAAATAATTTTTAGTCTACTAATTTATTATTATGAAATTACGTTCACTATTATCTGACTTCAGGTGAGAGGTAATAACAAAGCATGTTTTTGGGATTGGGACTTCTTGTGGGAGGAAAATGGCGTACCCAGAAAAGATCCCATGTGAGCAGGGGTAGAAATAAACTCTGCCCAGAGATGATGTAACCAAGATTTCAAAACCAGATAAAATCAGACTATGAGGGAGACTACAGGAGAGGTGCACCTCGAACCCCAACACCACTTGACTTGTTTACAGTGCTAATGATTGCTTAGTATTGCTAGTGCTACTATTCAGTTGAAGCTGGATATGCATTCTCTGTGACTATTCATTAAGACTGCACTTTCATAATTACATGCAATTATGAATGGCCATGTTTGAGAATCGCGCTGGTCCACATTGGTGAGGGGCGTGGCTTTGGTCAGAGACTCACGGGGTGGAGAGTTGGGGGGTGGTGATTAGTGAGGTGACTCTACATACAAATCTTGCTACCACTCCAAACTTCCAATTAATGCCTGGATCAGACTACAAGACAAATTTGGTCTTTCATGATTGCACGATGTCTGACTACTGCCAAAAAATACGGCCCTATCTCGGTCAGAAAGTGGCATCACTATACGACATGTATTCCTTTTTTGTTGTTGTCCTGTTCGGCTGTTATGTCAAGCAGAATGGAAGATCTGTATCCCTTTTATGCCGGAATAGTTTTACTGTGTCACAGTGGAGTTTTTAAGCTACCACTGTGGTTTCTTAGTTTTATAATTGATGTTTATTGAGAATCAGAGTCGATCAGACACGACATGTATTCCAGTACCACCGCATCCTGTCTTTTACGATCACTGGCCTTTATCTTGTCAAATCAAACACTATTGGAGAGGCGGAACCACAAAACCATGGCGACGACAACAACAATGCGCCGCACCAATGTATTGTGTAGGGGTAAAAAGAGTACAAAATGAGGAAAAACATTGTGGTCGTCACCGGTGCACGGGAGAGGACGTTCATTCAAGAATTGTTTGAGGTATGTTCACATACTTTTAATACAATACGGCCCGCAAGCAGTCAACAAAATGTTATGTATCCTAACAAGCTAGTGCTAGCACTAACGTTTGTATGTAAACATTCCAGCATTCTGTCAAATCATGCTCTAAAGCTTCGGTAAACATTGGTTTGGACACATGAATAAATGTTGACAACGGCTTGCAAGTATGTGACAACAGCAAGTACGGGAGGCGATTTGCATAGTTTATGTCTAGCACACAACCATTGGTCCAAGCATGTAATCAGCCAGTTGAGTGCATTCCCCAAACTAATCACATTTCCAGTACAACAGACTTACAGTGGTGCGCATGTGTCCAGGACTGGCTTGTTCCTGGTTGACTTTCTGGTAGGTATTGGGTGTGTTGAGCCATCGAGTTCTCTCCTGCTGCTGACGCTGGGTAAAAGGGTGCTGCTTGAGACCCAGAGGAACACCGTCATCATCGAACTGGTGAAAGGCTGTGGTCGTTGCAGGAACCTCTATATCCTTTCGTGTTTGTGACCGTGATCGTTCCAGCAGCAACGGGAAACGGTAGGCATAGCCAGTACGGTAACCCTGGAATACACCAAGTGGCAAGGGCTCACTGATAAATATAGACGATTTCTACCTGCTAGAAAAATGTTTCTTTTAATCCAATGTGATACATCCATCCATCCATTTTCTACACCGCTTATCCTCACTAGGGTCGCGGTTAAGCTGGAGCCTATCACAGCTAACTGCGAGCAGTACGCGGGGTACACCCTGAACTGGTTGCGAGCCAATCGCAGGGCACACATAAACAAACAATCATTCACACTCACATTCACACCTAGGGGAAATTTAGAGACTTCAATTAACTATTACTATTACTAACTTAATTACTATGCATGTTTTTGGGACGTGGGAGGAAACTGGAGTACCTGGAGAAACCCCACGCAGGCACGGGGGGAGAACATGCAAGCTCCACACAGACGAGGCCGGATTTAAACCCTGGTCCTCAAAACAGTCGGCCACCATGCCGCTCCAATGTGATACATTTAAAGGGAAACTAAAATATTTCATATATATTTTAGCCTCCTCCTGCCCGATGATAGCTGGGATAGGCTCCAGCACGCCCGCGACCCTAGTGGGGAGAAGCGGCTCAGAAAATGGATGGATATATATAATATGAAATATTTTAGTAAATATAAAATATTTCATATATGTATATATAAATAATATATGAAATATTTTAGTTTCCCTTAAAATGCGGCAACCGATCACCACCTGGTGGTGAGTTGGCTCCGATGGTGGGGGAAGATGCCGATGCAGCCAACCAGAGTTGTGGTTAGTCGTGCCTGTTGTGGCGGCAATACCAGAACCCGTTGGTGGACACCAGCGGTGGGGGATGCCATCAAACTGAAGAAGGGGTCCTATCTGGCCTTTTTGGCCTGTGGCACTCCTGAGGCAGCTGATGGCACCGGCTGGCCAAGCGGAATGCAGCTTTGGTGGCGCTGAGGCAAAAACCCGGGCGTGGGAGGAGTTCAGTGAGGCCATGGAGAACAATTTCCGGACAGCTTTGAGGAAATTCTGGTCCAACAACCGGCGTCTCAGGAGGGGGAGGGAGTGTACCATCAATACTGTGAATAGAGAGGATGGGGCACTGCTGACCTTGACTTGGGACGTTGTGAGCCGGTGAGGAGAATACTTCGAAGACCTCCTCAATTCCACCGACACGCCTTCCCTTGAGGAAGCAGTGTCTGGGGTCTCTGGGCTCTCCTATCTCTGGGGTTGAGGTCACCCGGATGGTTAAAAAGCTCCTCGGTGGGAAGGTCCCGAGGGTGGATGAGATTTTCCCGGAGTTCCTAAAGGCTCTGCATGTTGTGGGGCTGTCCAGGTTGACACGCCTCTGCAACAACACGTGGACATCGGGGACAGTGCCTTTGGATTGGCAGACTGGGGTGGTGGTCCCCCTTTTTAAGAAGGGGGATCGGAAAGTGTGTTCCAACTACAGGGGGATCACACTCCTCAGCCTCCCTGGTAAGGTCTATTCAGGGGTGCTGCAGAGGAGGGTCCGTCGGGAAGTTGAATCACAGATTCAGGAGGAGGAGTGTGGTTTTTTTTTTAACAGTGGACCAGCTCTACACCCTCAGTAGGGTCCTCAAGGGTGCATGGGAGTTTGCCCAACCAGTCTACGTGTGTTTTGTGGACTTGGAGAAGGCGTTCGACCATGTACCTCGGGGAGTCCTGTGGGGGGTGCTTCGGGAGTATGGGTTACCGAACCCCCTGATACGGGCTGTTCGACCCTGTTCCCTGTACGACCAGTGTCAGTGTTTGGTCCGCATTGCTGGCAGTAAGTCAGACTCATTTCCGGTGAGGGTTGGACTCTGCCAAGACTGTCCTTTGTCACTGATTCTGTTCATAACTTTTATGGACAGAATTCTAGGCACAGCCGAGGTGTAGAGGGGGTCCGGTTTGGATACCTCAGTATTGCATCTTTGCTTTTTGCAGATGATGTGGTTCTGTTGAGAATCAACACGTCCAAATCTGAGACCATTGTCCTCAGTCGGAAAAGGGTGGAGTGCCCTCTCCAGGTCGGGGATGAGATCCTACCCCAAGTGGAGGAATTCAAGTATCGTGGGGTCTTGTTCAGGAGTGGAGGAAGAATTGAACGGGAGATCGGTACAACGTCTGCAGTGATGCAGACTTTGTATCGGTCCGTTGTGGTGAAGAAGGAGCTAAGCCGAAAGGCGAATCTCTCAATTTACCAGTCGATCTACGTTCCTACCCTCACCTACCATTCACGAGCTGTGGGTCGTGACCGAAAGAACAGGATTCCGGATACAAGTGGCCGAAATGAGTTTCTTCCGCAGGGTGTCCGGGCTCTCCCTTAGAGATAGGGTGAGAAGCTCGGTCATCCAGGAGTGCTCAGAGTAGAGCCGCTGCTCCTCCGCATTGAGAGGAGCCAGATGAGGTGGCTTGGGCATCTGATTAGAATGCCTCCTGAACGACTCCCTGGTGAGGTGTTCCGGGCGCGTCCCACCGGGCCTCCCTGTTAAAGCTACTGCCCCCGCTACCTGACCTCGGATGAGCGGAAAAAAATGGATGGATGGAGAAGAACGAAAATAATGAAATATTAGAAATCTTGGGGGGCATCTCTATATCCTTATTTTCTATACTTAAGGAAATTTACTGCAAAAAGGTCAAAACCACAAAGATACCAATGTGTTAAGACGTGGGTTGTGGTGGGTCCGAGACCCAAAAGTGGGTCGCGGACAGGTAGTAAAAAAAATTGCATGCATTCCTATTCTCATTTTGTCTACCAAGTTCCCACTCGGAACACAGTAGGAAAGCGACAAAAAATGTTACTTCCTTGTTCTCTAGACACTAGGTTACTATACAGGTTACTTACTTAGAAATACTATACATGTCTGTTCAGAAGCTATTTTCAAACCAAAATTCTTTATTGTTCTTAAAATCTTTGAAGGTGGGTCACGACTTGGCAACAACAGGAAAATGGGGGTCCCAGTGTGACAACAGTTGAGAACCACTGCTCTAAATTGTCCTTTGGTGCAAATTTGAGTGTGAATGACTGATTTTCTACACATGACCTGCAACTGCCTGGCAGCAAGTTCAGTCGAGCACACACGCGATACTACGCTCAGTGTTCTTACTGCAAAAACTATTTCATTAATTGGAAAGTAAAATATATCGACTGATTTTTTTTTTTTTAACTCACTCACCAAATTATCTAAAGTTCTCATGAGGGCTTCAAACTCATGTTCTCCAATGCGGCTCTTTTGCATTGGGCCAAAGGTAGATCCAGCCCAGCCCACAGTGCCGGCATGATTGGGTTTATAGGTGGTCCGGTCAAGTAAAATCAGGTTTTGTTCACCGCCAGCACTGCACAATGCTGATACCTGGCACATACAGTAAATTGAATAATCAAATTAAGTAATTTTAAAATGATGCCATGTTTTAGATTCTATCAAAATGTGAACATTTGAATAACATACAGTATTTGTGTGCGTGTGCGTGTACCTGGATTTGAGAGGCAGCTTGAATGTGGTAGATTGCGTAGAAGGCCTCCTCCACAGACTCCCCTAGGGTGACTATGCCATGATTTCTAAGCACCAGTACCTTCACATAATTGAAATCCACAATAAGGTTGCATCAAAACAATTGAGGAATTAGATGTCCGTCCACATGCAATAAGAAGGCATTCTTAAAAGCTCTCATATTGGAGAAGTGGTACATTCACTAATGAGGTATTCATTCTTTGCACCCATGAGGAAAGCACAAGATCACTGGTGAATAAAACACTATATAGTAGGGGTGACCAGTCTTTTGTAGTCGACTAACCTTACAAGTGGGCCCAAGGCTCTTCTGAAGCTCCACACGGTCTTCCTTTGCCTCCATTACGCCGTTGTATTCAAAATAGGCCACATCACCAACAAGCAGGGCTTCATGGGACAATGGCAGCAGGCCACATTTCATAGCTGACACCTGAAGACAGAAATTGTTGGAGAATGATCATAATGTTTGATGTCAGACAAATATATAGTGTTGTCACAAATCACTATACACTATACATATTATATGATATTATATTATATATAAAGTCGGCGGCACAGTGGACGACTGGTTAGAGCGTCAGCCTCACAGTTCTGAGGAGCGGGGTTCAATCCCCGGTCCCGCCTGTGTGGAGTTTGCGTGTTCTCCCCGTGCCTGCGTGGGTTTTCTCCAGGCACTCCGGTTTCCTCCCACATCCCAAAAAGATGCATTAATTGGGGACTCTAAATTGCCCGTAGGTGTGAATGTGAGTGCGAATGTTGTTTGTTTGCATGTGCCCTGCGATTGGCTGGCAACCAGTTCAGGGTGTACCCCGCCTCCTGCCCGATGATAGCTGGGATAGGCTCCAGCACGCCCGCGACCCTAGTGAGGAGAAGCGGCTCAGAAAATGGATGGATGGATATATAAAGTCACTATACTGATTTGCTACATGTATTTTCAACTTCATTAAACATGATATTGGACTAAAAGGTGCCAGGAGGGATGCCATATTTTATTTAAAACAAGTACAGGAAGTCAACAATTCCCTAATGACATCCCAGGATGACTTACTGCCGCTGTGGCTGGTGTGTGGAGGTGAAGTAGGCAGCGAGCATCCGGTCGGGCTGAATAGATGGCTGAGTGCAGGGTAAACTTCTCTGTGTCCACACCAAGGTTAGTACTGCCCTTCTCCACCATTTCACCCAATATATTCACCTTTACCTGAAAATCACCATTAGTATGCACTTACGTATGTGACAATATCCACTCTATGAAACAACCATATTTGATATCTGAACGGGGACATATTAAAGAAAATTGACTTTTTATTTGCTTGTATACAAATAGGTGGGTCTCTGGCGTGCCCGCCCATCCATCAAGTGTGAAATTACATACAGTACTAAGCAAATCTTTTGTTAGCTGCTTGCTTCTGAAAATGTAAGTGAACTGAAATTAATATTGCCAAATTCAGTTAATTTACACAATACCGCGCGCACACACACACATACACAACGATAATCCAACACTTGACAGCTAGGCTTTAACATTCTTCACAAAGTTGTCATTTGTGAAGACTTGACAGCTAGGCTGAGCAAAGATCCAGCATTTTCAAACAACGCCGGAGTCTGGCTGTCAAACTACATAGAAGCACAATCATGTCAAACCCAAAATGTGAGCAGCACTGGAGTGTTAGCTCAGATAAGCGTTGGCTAATCATATTATCAGCGTTAGCTTCTGATCATTGCCCCATTGGAATGTTCAGTAAAGCTGTTGACGTGGGGGTAGATAGTATTTGGGTTTGGCGATGTGCCTCATTCTGGTCAAAGGAGACTCATCTCTCTCATCGACTAACAGTTAAGAGTTGGATGAAGGGAGCTATGGTGTATTTTGATTGGAGATTTTGTCTGGTTATTTATGATTGTATTATTATTTTGTTATATCTGTATATGTTTTGTGTACAGTTTGTGTACATCATACATTTTGTTTTTTGTACGTGTATGACACTCTTCTGTCTGCAGCCAGGTTGGCATTACAAAAGAGATTTTGTTCTCAATGCCTCGCCTTTACTCTGTGCTTGACCCCCCAGGTATAAATCAAGCCAGCCCCAAAAATGAAAAACATTACCACCCATGTTCTTGTGGCTGACACCAATAGTCCAAGTGGGGTGCCAACTATGGCCTCTCTGACAAAACCAATGGCCCCAAGCTGCCCATCCCCCACTAAAATTAGTCTAGAACCACCACTGGATAGGATTCCCCCCCCCATGAAAACAAGTTAATTTGAGACTAGAGAAATAGGGTGAAAAGTGTCAGATAATTCTTGATCTTTGGGGATATTTTTATGAAAGAATGTTATTGAAACACCTGGTAACTACTTTTAATTTGGCATGTCTGCTTTAAACTTGAACCATACGGTTTTTTCCTGTCCCATGCTTCAGAAAAGAAAGGAAACAAAGCATGAGTTGAAATTTTATATAATGAAAGGACAGTATATATTTGTGATCTAGAATTAATAAGAGCAATTATTCAAAAGTCATTGAAAATGATCTAAATAAATGGAGTCTTGTAGCATTTTTTTTTAAATTTCAAAGTATTTCAATGAGTGCCCTTTAAAGGGTTGAACAACTAAATAGATATTTGTAATGTATTCTATGAAGAATGCATGGGTCTTGAAATACTACTAACCAGGCTTGATCCAGTAACCTCGCTGTAGGTCAGTCCATCTGGTAGCACCAAGAAGTGTTCCTGTTCTTTGCTAAGGCGCAACTGTAATAAAAAAAAAAGACAAACACATATCACAAATGATATCACTGAAATTGGAGTCATAACAAACCACTGCAAACAGCAGTGTTTAAACTTAATTAAAAAAACAAACAAACAGTAAGACAGGTGTGACTGATCTGGGCCCAGCCATAGAGGTCAAAAAGACGATGGACACTGGCAATCTTGCAGCGCATCAGTCGTTCCCCTTTCACCATGCTGCCAGGATCGCAGCCTTGGAGGTCATTAATGGGCGTTACCATCATCATGTCTGTAAAATGGACAAACACAAAAATTCTGACAATGAGATAGTGTCGGACACAAAGCTACGTCAGGAAATATTGTGACTTTAGGTCAAAATCTGTACCCCACCCCCCCAAAAAAAAAAACCTTCAGAAATGTGTCCTCTACAGAATAAACCACTTTTCTTCAATAATTATGGATTAGATAAAGAATACAAAAATAGAAGAATGGGACTGGCACTGATAAACACTAGCTGGTTATTACCTAAAGCTATTTGAGCAAAATGTGTATGCACTCTGACAAGAATGAGGATTCAGATTGTTAACAGCAACCTCTTTATGTAAAGTCATCAAAAATAAAGTAGCAACATGACAAGCGTCCGCCATCTTTGTGGAATTTTCTAAAAACAACAACAACAACAACAACATGGAATGAGAACTTCAAACACCTGTAAAATCCTTCATAAGAAATAAATTCATGAAAAAACAATTGATGACTAAAGTACATGACCTATTCTATTGTTCACACTGCTCTTGTAATGAATAATTTTAAATGTGCGTAATTTGAGTCGTTTTTTTTAGGGCGAGTAGCGACACAAATGTCACAGTAATTTTTAAGGGGTCAGCTATGAGAACACTTTGGAATTTCAGCCGGTATGAGCTGAAATTAACGGTGGATATTTCTCACTGAAACTTGTCAGCTAATGAGGGGAGGGGGTTCATCGAGTAGCAAAGCAAAGCAAATCAAATTTATTTATATACCGCATTTCATACACAAGGTAACTCAATGTGCATTACAGGATTAAAATCATTTAAAAACAAACAAAACAACAGCTTATAAACATTTAACACAAAGAGAAAAAAATGAGAGTACAATTAAAACAGCGTGCAGTGCAAGAAAGATCATTTAAAAGCGGAAATGCTCTAAAAAGCATGAGAAAAAAAAAAAAAAAAAAAAAAAGAGTTTTTAACCTGGACTTAAAAACATTCACACTTGGGGCTGACGCCACTTCTGTTGACAACTTTTTCCATTTGTGTCCAGGATAATAGCTAAATGCTGCTTCACCATATTTGCTTTGGACTCTGTGCTCCAGTATTTGACCTGAGTCTGTCGATCTCAGAGCCCTTCTGGGTTTATATACCATTAGCATTTCTTTCATGTATTGAGGACCTAAACCATTTAGTGATTTATAGACCAGTAGCAGAACTTTAAATTCTAAATAAATAATTTTTTTTCCGGGTAGAGTTAAAAAATTTAATAAATAAAAAACATATTCCCTTAAATTATTGCCGTGATCGATTTATTTTCTGTACCTCCATCATGTTTATTTGCCTCTTCCACTAACAAAGCACTAAATCATCTTTTAAATACAGAAAATAACATACGCAGTCACATGCACCCCTCTTCCTCGCAGTCCCTAATGAAATGACCAGCGACCAGCTTGCTACTTGAAGTACCAAGAAAGATGGACAAAAACAAGAGAATGAACCAAGATTTGCAGCAAAATAATCAATAAATGTGAATATTTTCCCAAAAGTAGTTGAAATTATGTGCACCCAAAAAATGGTAACAAAAAAAAAATGTATTGTCTTTATTCATAGGGTATAAGGCCATGGATATACTGCTCCGGCCCACTTGAGATCAAATTTGGATGCATGTGGCCAGCGAACTACAATGAGTTAGACACCCCTGATTTATAATGACTATTTCTCAATATATTGTTGTCAAGGTTACAAAGGACATGACTAGCTTTGTGGGGGGCAAGGCATCCAGTAGAATTAACTGTGTAGCACCAAACTTTATAGTTGCATACATTAGCTTCATAAATAGTTGCTGAACAAGTTTCAGCCAAATCCATCCAGTAGTTCCTGAGAAAGCGTTACTAGTGATGAAATCACATAATTCTATTACAAAACTGCTGTTACCATGGCAACCAAAGCTGACATTTTCAAATTTTCTATATTTTTAAAAGCACATTATCTGTTCATATATTATGACCACATTTGAATAGCTTAGCTTCATTTTTTTCCTTTTGCAATAAATACATCCATTTTAAAAAGGATGGCATTTTGACAAACGTTTTGTCAATTTGTGCTAATTAGGGCTTTAAAATTATAAAATTATAAGTTAAAAATCTAATTTAGCATGGCCACACATGCAATCGGTACAAGTTGAGAAATAATTAAGCTATACTGTTTTACTCTAATTTGAAGGCATTTTTTGACCAGATTTTCTACAGGCAACATCACACAAAAGTGCACCATGTAGAATGGATGGTGGATCTGTATGCCTTTTCTGCTGGAACAGTTTTACTGTGCAGCAGGGGTGTTTGAAATACTCCCTCTGCTTATTTTTTAATTATTCTGATGTTTATTGAAAATGCAGCTGGACAGAAATAGGGGTTTTGGGGACTGAACAGACAAGAGGAACAGGGGTGCGAACCACAGCAGAACAATAGTTAGTCTAGATATTTGACCACAAGTAGCGTTACAACAGTCAAATTGTGTTGTTATTTGTGGATGGGAGGGTGAGACCTGGTGAGGACATGCAACAACTAACCAATAGAACAAGATGAGAGAGGACAGAATAGAGCAGGACAGGATAGGACAGGACAGGATGTGGGAAATGAGCAAGGCAGTGCTACTAATGAGTGGTGCAGTGGGATGCTTTTCATAGTGTCTAAACGCCTGTAACAGCCTGTGAGTTGGTATCTTAATAAAACCTGTGTTATTTTTAGTGGTCCCAGCATATTAACGTCTATAGCGTGTCAATGGAACTTACTGTATGAGAGAACAGATCATTTAGAGTTGAGTATTGAGTACCTGCTATTAAATGGTTCAAAATCAATCCACCCCTATTAGGTGGTTCTGTCTTTGGCTGTTGTTGGTAGGTAATAGGACAAAACAATTGATCCAGGACATCAACAATTGGGCCAATTTTAGTGTAGGCACTATGCACTTCATCATTTAAACATACTAGATGGGGAGACTGGTAGGGTTGCAGGTGAGCCATGCAAGGCCATGTAGTCAGCCAATTGCCTGAGTGCCCAGAGGTTTGATGAGCTGCCACCCTTCTTCATCTGTTCCTGGATTAGAGCATCCAGCTCCTCCTTGAATGACTGTGCACACACACACAAAAACATGTTCATAGGGGAAGAAAAAATTTTTTTTTACTCAATTACATGTACGACTTCAAAATGCCTTACAATTACAAATGAAGCAACATCAGTTTGAAAACAGTCTTGATCTGCAGTTTTACTGTAGTCATTCTACATGCACACCGTATACAGTGCTCACTGAGAATATAAGAGTGCAGCATCAGCAAAAAAAAGTGATATTTGAGAACAAATAGATTCTCTGACAGAGTTATGACCTCATCATTTTATCCCTCTGTTGACAAGCCCAGAAGGGTCAAGGCTCTAACGTGCTAGAGAGCTAGTGTTGGTGAAGCTAAGTTTTCCGACGGCTAGCATGTAGCTTTACAATTACAGAAAGTTGAAGGGCATAAATTGAATTACTTCCAAAGCCTAATGCCACAGCGACGATGTGGGAACATTTTGGATTCAAGGCATTCACACCTACGGGCAATTTAGAGCCCCCAATTAATGCATGTTTTTGGGATGTGGGAGGAAACCGGAGTGCCCGGAGAAAACCCACCCAAGCACGGGGAGAACGTGCAAACTCCACACAGGCGGGGCAGGGATTTGAACCCCGGTCCCCAGAACTGTGAGGCAGATGTGCTAACCAGTTGCTCACCGGGCCACCTATTTATCTAGTATCCAAGATATTTTATTGTTCCACATTTCAATGCCAATGTTTAATATTCTTGAGAATGAAAAGTTATTTGCTCTTAAAAAGGATGTACTTTAATTATTATGCTCTAATATCATTGTATCCATGGCATAAAAAAAAAACATCATTTATTGTGATAGACTCATTTATTGTGATAGATTTATGGTGTCTGGGATTAATATCCATCCATCCTAAAAAAGTTTTATCATAAGATGCGTAGGTGAGTGGCCTAGGCCCATCAGATTTAGAGTAGAAATAGCAACAGATGATAAGATGAAAAGAACAAATGACAACTTTGTGAAGAATGTTAAAGCCTAATTCGTCCAAAGGTCATAACCAAGCTCTGACATGGAGCAAGGATGTGGTCGAAAATTTGGCTGTGCCTAACTTTGGTGCTGGTGTACCCAAGAAATGGGCGCACCACCGCAACTAATGCAAAAAGGAGCCCTGAGGGTTCATGCTTATATGTTTTTATGCTGTATGTGTGTAGCGCAGACTGATCTCACCGGACTCTGAAGAAGGCTGGAAATGTGTTTCTTAAACTGTGGTCCTGAGCCAGGTGTTGAATGCTGAGGAGACTGGAGGACCTCAGGGACCCCATTACTCGGGCTCCGCTGCACTGGGGTTTCCATTGGGGACGGAGACTTGCTCATCTTCCACAGTTGGTGTCAAAACCACGTCTTGGTTGAGTACAACTGTCGAACATATACAGTAATCAGAAACGATGACGTTCATACAGTACGCACGAGACTACAGGTGTTCAATACATCTGTCCAATACCTGAGTTGCAGTCTATCCCAGCTGATTCGGGTGAATGGTGTGGTACACCCTAAACTGATACCTGTCAAGCATTCACCCATGCAGGCAATTTACAGTGTTTATTTGATCTATCATGCTGTACATGGTTTTGAACTGTGGCAGGAAGCCGGAGTACCCTGAGAGATGAAAACTGCACACAGATCTGAAAGAGTGACATAAGCGTGGAGGGAAGAAATGAGGAGCTTCAGTTGGTTCTGATCTGCACAGCTAAGGGAGGGAGTGCTGAGAGCTTATACTACGACTGTAGTGGCCCTGTGGGTTTTGGTTAAGCCCTAATCTGACACACAAAAAGTGTTTACATTTTACACCATTTACATTTGACCTCACTTTTGACTTTAAGTGAGCTTTGTATCCCGTACATTAAGGTTAAATTCTTATTCATGAAGTCATTTGTGTTACCTTTCAAAAGCTATCTATCCTACCAAAAGGAGACCGTATAGCACTGGCGGAAGGGAACATTCAGCACAGGTGATATTAGCTCATAGGCAAGACAGCAACTTGGTAATAGTAAAGAAACAGGTGTTACCTTAATGATCTTTAGAAAAGAGCCGAGGCCTCTTACTATTTACTTACACACTCTCACACATGCATGCGCGCGCACACACACACACACACACACAGACACACGCACACACTCACAATGCTGCAGGGAGCAGATAGGGCCCACAATCACCCCACACCCACCCACACTGACTTATTTACAGTACTTGCATCACGTAGATACAATATTGGTCGCATTGCAACAGTCACAGTCAAACATGTTGGTAGGGGCACTGGTTTTAAGTGACGAAGAGCATACTACATAACCATATAAAATTGTCTTGACATGGATCTACTAATAACACGCAATTGTAGGTCAATTAGAGTAAGTTTCCGAGAAATCCATTATGGTGCGCATGCACGTGATGTATTGGACTGTAGTGTAAATGTGCCTACTTACAGTGGCTTTGGGAGCACAAACATCCATTGTAATAATTACCTTTATTGATTTTACTTGGCTCCACTTTCATTAGGCTAGAACCACAATGGACATCCTTATCGTTAACTGAATACTGTATTGTATTTCTCACATTGTAGGCTACTTAAAATAATAACTCAGTCATCAAAGCAGGCGAAGCTCATCCATTCATTCATTTTCCATACCGCTTCACCTCACTAGGGTCGCGGGCATGCTGGAGCCTATCCCAGCTATCTTCAGGCAAGAGGTGGGGTACACCCTGAACTGGTCGCCAGACAATCACAAGGCACATATAAACAAACAACCATTCGCACTCACATTCATACCTACAGGCAATTCAGAGTCCTCAATTAACCTACCACTATGGCAAATTTCGTTTTCAACTAACCTAGCATGCATGTTTTTGGGATGTGGGAGGAAACCGGAGTACCCAGAGAAAACCCACACAGGCACAGGGAAAACATGCAACCTCCACACAGACGAGGCTGGATTTGAACTCGGGTCCACAGAACTGTGAGGCAGATGTGCTAACCAGTCGTCTACCATGCCGCCTAGCAGGGGAAACTGAGCAAGAAAATATAAAAATCTTCTTTTATTACATTGTCTGGGAAAAAAAACATTTAGATCTGGATTAATAAGAGTATAAAGCAATAAAGCCCACTTGATCAGTCTGCATAAAAAAATAAACAAAAATTATGAAGCTATAATACCTTTCTACCATATTTTACAGTGCACCTATGTTGGAATTTGTTTCCAGTCATACAGGTGTGAGGTCAGAGGTCACCGATGTCAAACAAATAGGCCTAGCTCACAATCGCTGATCTTGTTCATCCCATTGATGGTTTATGGGGTTGAGGTCATGGCTCTGTGGGGGCCAGTCAGGGTTCTCCCAAATTCATCCAACCATACTTTTGTTGTTCATATTTTGTGCATTGGGGCATGGGCATTCTGAAACAGGAAACGGGCCTTCACTAGCAGTGGTGTAATATGGTAAAATGGTAGGGCAAACAGCGGCACGCTTAGTACATCTGACTCACAGCTCTGAAGACCCGGGTTCAAATTTGTGTCAACTTCCATGATTCTTGCTAAAATGTGTCCCAAATTTTCACATCGTATTATGTAATAAATAAAGTTGAGATACTGTTACCAAAACCTTTTTCACAATAACTAGAACAATAGTTCAACAAACTAATATCCTTCACTTCTGATTTGAAAACTAGGTCTCCATCATTTTGTTGTGTCTATATATATATAAAATACTATGATCAGGTGATGGAACATTTATACGCTTTCACGGTCATAATGGCTCTGAGGGAAACCGTACCAACAATGTGGCCCGCGAGAAAAGTGAGGTTGACACCCCTGCTGTCGGCTTAATTATTATTACATTGCTGAGGTACTCATGAAGGAAACTGCGAGCGACATCCGAGACAGACTTCATCCATCTTCCGTGACGCTTATCATCATCCTTAGGTCGTCTGTGTGCTGGAGGCTATCCGTATATAGTGCACGTACAATCTTACAGCCGCTGGTTCGACAGTTAACACACAGTATTTATCAACAATGTTTCAATGTGGGGGGGGGGGGGGGGGGGGGGGGGGGGGCGAGATTTACAAAACACCTTTCATACGCAAACATTCCCTTGTGGCCGTACGTTGCATCGCTGCCTAGCGACACTCACGCGCGACGCAGCATCAGTATCAGCAGAGCCAATGACGCACTAATGGACTCCCGCAATATGTGGAGGCCGACAGCCACGACACAGTACTTGTACCCGAGACGGCCAGTTAAAAACAACCATCAGGTTGTTCGCCTTGTGTTGTCAGGGGGGGGGCAATCATAAAGCTGACAAATACAGGACAAGCACGAGCATGCGAATGGGTCGGACTAAATATTTAGAGTCGAAATACAATTGTAAGGATACAGCTAAACAACATCGGGCCTGCAACCAATAGAATATTTGATGTAAGCGACAAAATAAGGTACAATGCAAAAAAAAAAAATAATGAATAAAAAAGGAGTGAAGACTGCTTTTCTAAAAGGTGTGTTTCGCATTTTTGGTTCAGCTTCTATCAACAGCGAAACGCACACATGCCGCCTCATGCAGGCGTCGGGGTGCATAGGCAGTCCAACGCCCGACAACACACAACACAGATATTGAAGGCTAGAAAATGATTCGAAGGTAGTGGACTGACCTCAACGCCTCCCCGGGACGTATCCGCAATGTGGCCGCACAACAACCGCGGCCGTGCCGCCGCCGTCAAAGCAGGCAGATGCGTTGAGCTGCAAATGTGTTCTGAGACAGCCACGTTCCTTTGTCAGAGTGTATGATGGCAAGTCAGCGGACTATGATGCTTTTCATTGCCGGCTGCCTTCTGGACCAGCCCACTGCCACGCCTGTTCAGTCTGACATTGTCACACACACGGCGACACCCACTTTCAGAATATGCAGGTTTTACTATACCCGTGAAGCCTACTTGGATGTCCAGCGTCATGTATAAAAAGGTTGCGCAAATTCATTACATTACGGCCCGATTAAGTGGAAACACGTCACAGTCAGACGCCACCTTCTGTTGGGATGAAGAACTTTCAAGTTATCATATAGTGGATACGATGCAAAGTTGATTTGAAAATGTAATCCGAAAATATATATATATATATTTTTTTAAAGTCAGTATATCAACCTTTTATTGTTTATTTTAACGTCTTTGTCGTTTTGAAAGCTTTGGGCACTGGATAAAGAGCTATGTAACATCCAGAGTTCCATTTTGGATGTTTCACAACAGTTTTTTTTGTTTGTTTAGTTTAGTTTAGCTGCAGAATGGTGGTTTTGCATGCCTTTTTAAGATTCAACTGTTTTTTTCTGTGCAACATGGGAGTTTTAAATTAGGGGTATCCTGAGCCAATCTTTGGGATCAGAAAGCGGGCTGATGTCTGAAAAAAATAAAAAATAAAAAATGAGTATCAGATCTGACTGGATCTAAGATCTCCGATTTTACCGCTCGTACAGAAGCAGCCACGTGCCACATTCCATGTGGCGCTCCAACACTTATCCGGCAGCGCCCGGACAGCATGCAGAGCTCACAACAGGTTACTAAGGTGCTAACATAGTAGCAAGTTCACTGTAAAACTGAACTCACATATTACATACATTGAATGTTCAAATATACAGCCGTCGTCTTTTTTTTTTTTTTATTTAAATAAAAAAATTTTTTTTAAACATTCGGTAGCTCAAAGCTGGCATACGATGAATGAAAAACACCACTGACGAGGTAATGAAAATTGGCGTTGAACTCACGGCACTTACAATGCAGTGCAGCTTTTTTGCAGTTTCTCCACTAATGTTTAAGTTCGAACACTTAAATATCAGACAAAGATAACCCAAGTAAACATAAAATGCATTTTTTAAATGGCAATTTTGTTTATTAAGGGGAAAAACTAAAGATAACTGGCCCTGTGTGAAAAGCTAATTGCCCCACTTGTTGAATTCTGAATTAACTGTAGCTAATCACATATTTTGGAAAGCTGAGAACATTTCCACTAATCACACCCAAGCCTGATTACATCCAGACCTGTTCAATCAAGAAATGACTTAAAACAAAAGTTAGCCAAAAGACCTCAAAAAGCAGCAACAAAATGCCAGAATCCCCCCCCCCCCCCCAAAAAAAGAACATATAATATATATATATATATTCAAGAACAGATAGAAACAAATTGACATCTATATGTCTGGAAAGGCTTACAAAACCATTTCCAAAGCTTTAGGACGCCAGCGAAAAACAGTGAGCGTCATTATCCACAAATGGAGAAAACGTGGAACAGTGGTGAACCTTCCGAGAAGTGGCTGGTCTACAAAAATTACCCCAAGAGCACAGCGACGACTCATCAAGAGGAACTCAGGACAACTTCTAAAGAGCTGCAACCCTCCCTTGCCTCAGTTAAGGTCAGTGTTCATCACTCAAACAATCAGAAAGAGACAAGGGCAAAAATGGCATCCATGGCAGGGTTCCAAAGCAAAAACCACTTCTGAACAAAATGCACATAAATGCTCATCTCTTTTTTTTTTTTTTTTTTTTTTTAAATAAAAATAACATTTAAAGACTTTTTGGAGAATATTCTATGGACCGACGAGATAAAAGAACTTTTGGGAAGATGTGTGTCTCATAGTTACATCAGATGTAAATGTAACTGCATTTCAGAAAAAGATCATACCAACTGTCAAACATGGCGATGGTAGTGTAATGTTGTGGGGCTGATTTTCCGCTTCAAGACCTGGATGACTTGCAGTGACTGATGGGACCATAAATTCTGCTCTTTACTAGAAAACCCTGAAGGAGAATGTTCAGCCATCAGTTCATGACCTAAAGCTGAAGCGCAGTTGAGTACTGAAGCAGGACAACAATGCAAAACACACCATGTCAACTTCTGAATGACCATACAAAATGAAGGTTTTGGAGTGGTGTTGTCAAAGTCTGGACTTAAATGCTGTAGCATGACCTTAAAAAAGTCGTTCATGCTCGAAAACCCTCCATTGTTGCTGAATTAAAACAACACTGCAAGGAAGAGTGGGCCAAAATATCGCCTCAGAGATGTGAAAGACTCATTGTCAGTTGTTGCAACTGAGGGTGGCCCGAACGGTATTTAGGTTTAGGAGACAATATCCCATTACTAATCGCACTGCCCCCCTGAGGCCAAGATGTGCAAAGCAGAAACAGCAATTGTCAAAACTAAACCCCAGGTACATCAAGAAGTACAAGTGTATTGCCGCACATGTGGAAAGCAAATGATGTTCACACCATGTACTGACCAAAAAAAAAAATAAAAATAAAAAGTTAGTCCTGTGTCTGGATTTGCCAAGTAGCTGATCTAGCACAATGAGAACAGCTGTGCTTTGCTTCTGGCATTCAAAAGGGCCAGGGAGTTCACCCTATGGGGACCCATTTGAGCAGGCACCACCCACACCCAGTGACAAAATGTGGTCTGCCAGCACTGAAGAGAGGGACACTGGGACCAAGTAGCCACTCTGTGAGTCAACCAATCCCCCACACCCCCCAAAAAAATAAATTAAAAACACACCTCAGGAGAGAAAGGGGGCCCCACCCACCAACAGGGCGACCAACACCAGCCCGAAATGAGGGGGAGCAGGGGTGCTGATGATTGGGACCAGGCCATAGGAGTCATGCCATGAGCCTTGTGTGTGCCCACCTTCCACCCTATGTTGTGGTTGCAATGTTCCTTGCTGGCAACCTTATTTTGTCACACAGTGGAAAAAGGTGTCGTGTCATGCATTAAAAAAAAAATCGGAGAGGCGTGTGGATGAGTCAGGAAGGCTTCATGAAATTTGTGACCCACAGCCTTCCTGGTGACCCAGCCCACCCAACAAGCGTAATAAAAGGTTGCAAACGTGTAACATACGCCAGTGATACCCAACCAAGGTGCCGTGGGGGGGAAAGGAGAGGTGGAAAAGAAAAAAAAAAAAAAACTACAGAATTTCAAATAACTGTTCTTTTATCAATGCAGCAAGGAACAATGACAGGAAAACAATTTCACTTTCAACTACATGGCAGACTGTACAATAAACCTGTGTATCCACCAGTTGTCATTCATACAAGACGGTAAGTCATGGCTTCCTGCAAGTATAGCTGTGTGTGCCATTAATCAGACCCCATTTATATTATTTTGAACAGAGCACATCAGTTTGTGAGTAAATAAGAATTTTAGTATTCATACTTTGTAACATGTGGTGTGCCATGAGATTTTTCTAATGTAAAATGGGTTCCTCAGCTCAATAAAGATTGTGAAACAGGGAAAAAAAAAATGCTCCTGATTTGTTCAATTTTATATTCACTGCCACTCAACACCACAATTCAATTACAGTGCCATACACATGGACTGTATCCCTACAGAATACATGCAAATGCATTATGATCATACCAAGAGCAAATGCTTGGAGATGAGCACTTAAAGTGCATATCGCTGCTTGGGGGGGGAACTTTGAGACAAGGAGTATAGCACAGCAAACAAACGCACTGCCCATGCAGATAACATGCAAATGAGGGTCCTATTGGGCAGTGAGAAGTATATGTTTGGACGATAAGCGCTTTAGCAATGCACAAATACCATGCAAAATGGTCAAGCAGCTGTTTGCTTGGACATTGTTTAGACTAAGAGTCCTTTAATTGCAATTGCTTATTCTCAAAATTTGCCATACCAAGAAGTTTAGGAGCTTAATGAGGATAACTGAGTAATTCAATTGCTAAACTAGAAAGAGCATTAGGACTACAGTGTAAGAATACTACCAGATACAATGTTCTCCTTGGTGGTTATGAGCATGATAACAGGACCAATTGGATGTTTCAAAGGTTTCAGGTGATGCTATACAGCATAATTGTGCAATTAGAAACATGCTCGCCCTCTTATGATGGATGTTTTAACATTTAAAAAAATAAATAAATAAAAACAAAATACAAAAATAAAAATAAAAAGTCCTGAAGTAATTTTTTGATACACCGTAGCTTTAGTGCAAATGTTTACGTCTACATACAAGTGCAAGACAAAAGTTTCTGTCCTGCATGAGTTGTAATGAAACAAATTAAATGGACTCTCAGGAAGACTATTGAACAACAGTTGGGGGGAAAGAAAAATAAAAATTTGAAAATTTATTTCAAGTGAAATAATTTTCCATTGTTGGTTTGTTTTTATTTTTTACATTTTTCAAATAACTGGACACCACAGAAATGAATGACTTGAAAATTAGAAATTATGTAAACGTGTAAAGAAAAATCATTTAACTTAATCCACAAAAGCTTAAAGTAATTTCTTACCCACTTACAGTAACTTGCACATGGTACAGAAAGTGCTAAACATTCTATAGACCCATAGGCTCACTGTCAAATGAATTCATGTACATTTTAAATGTTGCCTAGAAAACAAATAAATTGTATAGTAACTACCAATGTCAAACAATTCAACTTACAAAAGTAAAAGATAAAACAGCACCTTCCTGAAAATGTTTGTCTTCATAGTAACGACCCCTGAGGAGAGAAAAAAAGATTAATTGACATAGTTTCCAACAAAACAACCACATTCAACTGCCTTTTGATTAAAAAAATTACCATGTACTGTACTTCATTGAGATTTAAATTACTCTTTTTGTTGGTTGATTGCTTTGTCTACGTTTGGAGCAAATATGATTGTGGTTTGAATAATTTAGCGTGCAACCATCTTCAACACGATCAACGCTACACAGTCCACTACACGAGTATCGCTGAATGAAACTGTAGTGAAATACTGTTAAATATATTCTAGAAGTTATCATTTATTTGCTTAGCTTGCATTAGTATTATGGAAGATTTTAGATGTCTCGCCTTCGAAAAGATGACTCAGCATCATCCGATGGAAGGGCGCCTGGACCAAGGACGTGATCGGATGTGGTCGGGTCGGGACAAGTGTTGGTCCAATATTTTGTGTTGTGTCTTATTGCTTAGAATACTATGTCTGGGAAAAACCCTCTTATTATCAAATATGTGTCGTGTCTTATTGTTTAGAATACTATGTCTGGGAAAAACCCTCTTATTATCAAATATTTTGTGTTGTGTCTTATTGCTTAGAACATTATGATTTGTAAATCCCTCCTATTTCAAATAAAAGCAGGAGCGAGGGGGGGGATTGTTTAGAGCGTGTTGAGAGGCTGTGATCTGAACAATCTCCCATACGCCCTCCTCATGAGAAAAAGAAACCAGCGTCTTCATTCCTTTTGTGTCTATTTTTTATAATGTTGGGTAAGATAAATCCAACATTAAATTGGTCCTTCGAGCCGGATGTCAACACACCCGAGGATTCCAGTTGTGGAGCCAACTTCCAGTTAAGAGACCGTGGCCACGGCAAGTAAGACCCTTTACGGGACTGGTCTTCGTTCTCCTCAACTGGGATCTGAAGGTTGACGACAATCCACAAGATTGAAGACGACTGGTGAGTTAAATTTTAAATTTTTTTTTAGGAAAAAGGACGCCGGAGTCCACAAATTCCGCGAGGACGGCGGAGTCCTGTACGTACTTAAATTCCGTGTTTAATAAACCCTGTGAATACTAGTCAATGGCGGGTAAAATAAAGAAACTAGGAAAGTTTCGTGGCGTCGTAGTTAAATTCCGTATAGGATGGCGGAGTCCTCTAATGAGCTGTTGACAGACGTAGTTAAATTCCGTATGGGACGGCGGAGTCCTCTGACGAGCCAGTGTGAATGAAAACTGTTTGAATGAGAGTGTAAATGGGATACCACTAGGTTTTTCATTCCATGCCAAAACAGTGGGAAAGTAAACGGTGGACTTTTGTGGATGCAAAGGCAAGAATTCTCCACTCGAAAGAGTTGAAGTGAGAATTACCACAGAAAGTAAATTTGAATCACCGTCCTACTGAAAAGAAACAGTGTTCTAGACTACCCTAGGTAGTATTACACTGAACCAAATTCTTTCAAATGGGGAAAGGAAGTAGTAAAATAAAAAACAGGAATACACTGCAGTGTAAAGGTTGGAGGTTCATTAAATTAAATTTAAAAGAAAAAAAGAAACAGGATCCTGATAAAATTTTATATTTAGAGACAGGGATAACCGAACACGGCTTTAATGGTTGGTTAAATACATAAAAAATAGCCCCGTTGCAGGAATCAAATTATATAAAAAATAAAAGACAAGCCACCGTTAAACGTGGGAAAGGCTCTGTTGTCTGCAGCCTTGGAGCTTATCACAAAAATAGAAGATAAAAAAAGAATGTGATGAGCTGCAGTAATACAGAGCATGCGTACCAAACCCACGCACATTGTTAAATTCATTAAGACCAGACGCTACTGTGTTTACAGTAGTGGACATTAATGCATTAATGCATTCTTTTTAGTACCAATAGAAAATAAGTCAATTTTGGTTTGCATTCACATTTGAGAAAAAAAAAAAATATATATATATATATATACACATTTACTAGATTACCGCAAGGTTACTGTGAAAGTCCAACTATTTATTCACAAGTTAATTCACAACACGCATGTCTTCTGGCATCTACAGATGAAGACACATGTAAAGATTCATTGACCTTACTGCATCATCTAACAGAAGAGGGACATAAAGTTAACAAAAAATAAATTGCAATGATGTAAAAGACAAGTTAAATATCTAGGCCATAATTTAAGTATAGGAGGAAAGACTATATTAGAAGACAGGAGAGCTATATGTCTTAAAAAAATCCTAAACCACAGACGAAGAAACATAATAATCATTTTTAGGTCTGACAAATTATTGTAGAGCATGGATTCCAAACTATGCAGAAATTGTTGCACCATTGTCAAAATTAATATATGAAAACAACCTTAAAATTACATCACCTGTTTAATGGAGTACAGAGGCAGAAAAGGCCTTCTGTGACATTAAACAACATTTGGTGTCCAATGCTGCGCTAGGCCTTCCAAATTTAATAAAACATTCATTCAAATGGTAGATTGTAAAAGCTATTGCATGACCTCCATACTTACACAACAATACGGTGATAAGCTACCACAAGAGGGCACTATAATGCTTAATAAATCCACTTTTTTCTGTCAGTTCATTTTGGGGAGGAAAACATGCAATTAAAATACAACACTTATAAACAAACAGGGCTGTTATCTTGTAATGTTTCTTAATGCAGCATGGAAAGCATAGGCCTCATTAAGCGTTTGCCAAATGTATGCTGCTCGACAGAGTTTACACAGCGCATGTAATTAACTTCCCTAGCAAATACTTCTTTAGTGGGTGGGATCCTCAATGTGTTAAGTATGTGGTGCAATTTGTAGAGAAGGATTATAGCCTCAGTCAGCCGGCGTTTTAATATTGCTGCCAGTTTGAGATACACAAACCTGACAGGTTTTGGGCAATATGAGTCAAACATCACAGCATGGTAGAGCTACACAGTAGGCTGGAAAAAGAATGCCTGAGCTATAATAAGCATTTGTCCCTAAAGTACCAGAATGTACGCACTCCAAGGTCAGCCTTTGTCAAAAAAGTACAGAAACATTTGTTGAAACGATGAAATGGCCGTGTGGCGCTGCCTCAATTGCAACCTCTTCACCTTCAATCATCAAATTGACAAGACAAAGAACTTGACAGTTTGAATGGATAGTGTTCCGATAGATTCTGACCTGACTTTCAACAGTCATTAAATCAATTACTAAAACTGAAGAGCGTATCCATAGTGAAGGCTTACGTGTGTCAAGCAGACCAGGAGATGCTCATCCATGCTTTTATCTCAAGTAGACTTGACTACTCTAATGGTCTTCTGACTGGACTCCCTAAAAAGAGCATTAAACAGCTGCAGCTCGGGTTCTGACCAGAACAAAGAGGTCAGAGCAGATTACCCCAATTTTTTTTAAACTCTTTTAATCATGTAAAGCACATTGAGTTACTTTGTGTATGAAATGCATTATATAAATAAATTTGCTTACTATTCCAGGGGAATTGGAACCAAGCCCCACCATGAATAGCAAAAAATTGCAAGTAACTGACGCCAGCCCAACAAAATCTTTAACAGTCTACACTATTAAATTTCAACTGTAAATGTACCACAAACTGATCCAAAAACAGTTTTGTAATGTAAACATCTTAAATTACCCTTAAAAGTAAATTGCTTTCAGATTTGATTTTGGAAGAAATAAAAAGGCACCTGAAGTCTGTGTACACTCAAAAGACACCACTCAAGACTACACAGAGTTCCTGAAGGCTCTGCATGTTGTTGGGCTGTCCTGGTTGACACGCCTCTGCAACATCGCACAGACATCGGGGACAGTGCCTCTGGATTGGCAGACCGGGGTGCTGGTCCCCCATTTTAAGAAGGGAGACCGGAGGGTGTGTTTCAACTATAAAAAGGGGGAGAAGGAAAAAAAATAAAACATACTCCTCAGCCTCCCTGGTAGTCTATTCAGGGGTTCTGAGAGGAGGGTCTATAAGGAAGTCTAATCTCAGACTCAGGAGGATCAGTGTGGTTTTCATCCTAGCTGTAAAACAGTGGACCCGTTCTCACCTTCGGCAGGGCCCTCGGGGATGCATGGGAGTTCACCCAACGAGTCTATGTTTTTTGTGGATTTGGAGAAGGCGGTTGACCGGTGTACCGGACCGCCAGATTTGGGCTGTTTGGTCTCTGTACGACTGGTGTCACAGTTTGGGCCACATTGCCAGCTGTAAGTCTGAGTCGTTTCCAATGAGGGTTGGACTCCGCCATGGTTGCCCTTTGTCACAGATTCTTTTCATCTTTATGGACAGAATTTTTAGGCACAGCCGAGCCGTTTAGTGGGTCAGGTTTGGTGCTCACAGCATTACAGCTCTGCTTTTTGCAATTATGTGGTTCCGTTGGCTTCAAACCTTTTTCAACTTTCACGTAGCAGTTCGCAGTAGCGTGTGACGCAGTTGGCATAAGAATCAGCACCAAATCTGAGACCAAAGTACTCAGTCAGAAAAGAGTGGAGTGCCCTCTCCTGGTTGGGAATGAGAGTTGAAGAGTTCAAGTATCTTAGATTAGGGGATGTCAATCATTACAGACTGTGGGCCTGTGAAGCCCTATTGAGTCTCTTTTGTGGTTAAGGGCTATACAAATAACCGTGACCATCTGCTATATCGGACAACCCCTACCCCCGCTAAGTAACCTACCCGCTTGGTGCCCCATTATTTGAACCACCGTTGACAGCATGTATAAAATACTTCTTCATACTACTAATTCTATGTCAGGAGAACAAACATGGACAACACACAAGTTACCGAAGATTGGTCAGGCAGTACTTGAATGATGAACTGGTATGCCGGCATCGCACAATGTTGTAAAACCAGTCTGGTCATATCTCCATCTTCTGTTCCTGATTCAGAGGGTAAGGTGAAGCCATCTTCAGTGTGGTCCTCCGACATATTCAGAAACTGTCATGGAAACCACGTATAAAAATAATTAATTCCTTGTCTATGCAGGTTTATACATTTGAATGTGTAAACATGACAGTACTTTTGTCAAATACCCACTGTTAAGCAATCTTGCCACTCTAAGCTCCAAATACCATCAAACCAAGTACCGTTATAGCAAGCAAGCATCTGAACCGCTACCACTGAGATCAAAAAGGAATACACTCGTTTTGATTATAAACAGTTGCCTTTTCCTCACCTTACCGGTGAAACAATGACCGAAAACACCAAATGAAATAACATGCTGAAAGGCTGACGGCCTGGTTGTGAGACAATGTGTCAAGATGCCATCTTTCTAACAGCCATTTGAAAATATTCATTTTGTCAGAGGACATACTAACCATGCAGAGTACCTGCGGACCATCTGGTTACAAATTTAATTTCAATAAAATTCTGAACTCTTATAGAAATCAGTTTAAAACAGAACAATAAAGTAGAGACTTACATCATCCACTCTCCAAAGATCACTGTCAAAGGCTTCAGTCTGACCATAGGCAATAGCATTCTTCAGGAAGTCTGTCTCACTGCCCTCAGTCTAATGAGCACAAAGCAACAATACTTGAGCTACTCAATTAACTATAACCGAGTGCAAAAGGATAGATGACATACAGTGTCCGTGTCTTGCAAAACTGCAAGTAGTAATCGAATGTACTCTGTTGCAGCTTTAAGAGTGTCTACTTTACTGGGCTTGCGGTCTGGTCGCATCAGAGGTACCATTCGCTTCAAGCGCGAGAACATGGTGTTAAGGTTCCGTATCTGCAAATTGAAATCACAATAAATGATCTGAATGAGATTTAACTCCATCTTTCAGTTGCAACCACAAATCAATTCTCAATTTAGTATGTTATTAACCCTGATAGAACAATAGTGCATTGTACAGAAACACATTTTTTTTATTTTATTTTATTTTTTTAAATCAAGGGCCACATTGGAAGTTTCCCTCAGAGAGCCAATATGACTGAAGTAGTGTTGCACCAAGTTCATACAGTGTCTTAAAGGACAGTACCCAAAAATCCAACAGACAGCCAATGACTTCCTGTCTTCCGGGAAGTTGTGTGCGCAAGGAGAATTAAATGGTTTCAAACTGCCGACTCGCTCCTTCCTCCTGCGGACACGTTATCACGCGTGCGCAAAGTCAGTGTTATATGCAGTGTATTCTCCTGTGCCGTTAGGGAAACTCTGCATTCGATGCACACGAGGATTAGTGTTACCAGCAGGAGATCAATAGAATCGATCGCATGAGATGAATTAGCACAGGTGTGCGCTGCACGGTCGCCCAGCTTTGAGCACTCAGACCCGACAACAGGCTACACTAGCCATCGGCGACCATTCCAAAAATCAGGGCATTCGAAAGGAATAAAAACAAATCCAAATGCAAAAGGAAAACCTCTTATTCAAGTGGAGCAAAAAGGTCTTTTTTTTTTTTTGAAGTGTCATGGCTCCTTATACAATGAATAACAGCACTGCACTGAGTGCACAATGTGAGAAACAGAATGCAGTCAAACGCAAGAATACTGCACACCAAAATCTTGAAATACACAGTACAGTATAAGTGCATGAATATAGAATATTGTTTATTTTTAATGCCAGGTGCAACACACACACACCGCTAATCCTGTTCAGATTCACAGGATGCTGGAGAATATGCCAGTTGACTTTGGGCGAAAGGCGGACTACACCCTAAACTGGTTGCCAGTCAGTTGCAGGGCACACACACTTTCCCAAAAAATTTATCATGAAAGTTTATTTCCATAATTCCATTCAAAAGGTTAAACTTTTCATAGATTCAAAGTTTAGATTCAATCTATGAAAAGTTTAACCTTTTGAATGGAATTATGGAAATAAACTTTCATGAAATTTTTTTTGGGAAAGTGTGTGTGCCCTGCAACTGACTGGCAACCAGTTTAGGGTGTAGTCCGCCTTTCGCCCAAAGTCAACTGGCATATTCTCCAGCATCCTGTGAAATCTGAACAGGATTATATATCTATCGATCTCTATATCTATCGATCTCTATATATATCTATAGCAATATATATAAATATATAAATATATAACCCTAATTCTGATGAGGCCCAAATGATATACAAATAAACAATCGAAATTGTTTAAAATTGTTGGTCCTGAATTCTTAATCATGAAAGTTTAACTTTTTGAATGGAATTATCAAAATAAACTTTTCCATGATATAAATTTTTTTGGGAAAGGGTCTTGCACGCGCGCGCACACACTAGCTATTCTACCCAATGCTAGCTTTTAAGTGCTTTGACTTAAAGTTGTTTCTGTAGAGTGATTTAACAGCTATCAAATTAGCGTTTCCTCACTCACTCACTCGCTCACTCACCCGAAGCCGCTCCTTGGCATTGACTTGTTCTCGTTTCCTCACACTTTCGTTAAAGTCCTCAGCAACTACATAGAAGCCGTCGTTGACTCGTTTGAATTTCTCAATGTTGCTGTACGCCGGCAGGGCAGATTCACCCGTCAGACGCTTCAAAATGTCACTCATTAACTCCTGCTTGGGTACTTTCATTTTATCGAGTGACGTCTAATTGCGGTCATGCGAAGTTCCCGGTGGTCGTTGATTAAATGTCACAGCCGCAGGCCGAGACAGCAGCTGCTGTACTGCACATTGGTAATCAGACGGTGGTCCACACCTGCGGATAAATGCCGCCAAGCCCAAATACGGTTCGGTCGTTTCCGGTTTTGAAAAAAGAAAATCATGCGTCATGCGTAGCTTGATTTGACACGCCCCTTTTGAGCTGCGTACCTACGGCGACCCTAAACTAGGAGGGTCAAAAGTCGTCATCGCAATCCAAGTGTGGACGCCAAAAAAAAACAAAAGACCAAGCATTCCGGCACATTGCAGGAGGTGGTCTGGAGGCGTTTCCTTTTGGTTTGGATCGTAGTGTTCTATACCAGGGGTGTCAAACTTATTTTAGTTCGCGGGCCACATTCACCCCAATTTGAGCTTAAGTTACTAAACTAAGATACTAAGTTACTAAGCAACTCCAAGAGATGGAGCGTCATGATCCCTGCAAAGACAAAATGAGGAGAGACAGGAGACAGATATAAGGGTAGAAGTAGGCAAAATGCATACCACATTTTTTTGTCTTTTTTTTTTAAAAAGGTTAGTTCGGCCAGCGGCGGCACGGTGGCCGACTGGTTAGAGCGTCAGCCTCACAGTTCTGAGGACCCGGGTTCAATCCCCGGCCCCGCCTGTGTGGAGTTTGCATGTTCTCCCCGTGCCTGCGTGGGTTTTCTCCGGGCACTCCGGTTTCCTCCCACATCCCAAAAACATGCATGAATTGGAGACTCTAAATTGCCCGTAGGCATGACTGTGAGTGTGGATGGTTGTTTGTTCCTATGTGCCCTGCAATTGGCTGGCAACCAGTTCAGGGTGTACCCCGCCTCCTGCCCGATGACAGCTGGGATAGGCTCCAGCACGCCCGCGACCCTAGTGAGGAGAAGCGGCTCAGAAAATGGATGGATGGATGGATAGTTCGGCCAGCGTTAATTACAGAGATTACGTTCATTTAAGGCTTGCTTGAGGTATGTTCATGTACTTTTAATACGATACGGCTCGCAAGCAGGCAACAAAACGTTATGTAGCCTAGCAAGCTACTGCTAACATTAACGGTTGTACGTAAACATCCCGGCGTTTATGGCGAATCATGCTCTAAAGTTTCGGTGTGTGTGAAATAATTTAATTACAATAAAGTAATCGAGTTGCAGTAAATTAGCACCCATTATTTCTGCCATGTCGTAATGTTGGTATGACTTGACAAGAGCAATGATTTCCAACCTTTATGGAGCAATGGCACATATTTTACAATTGGAAAATCTCATGGCACACCAACAAACAAAAATGTCACAAAAACTAAATACAGAGTAAATACTGTATGTACTTCATGTCGTCTAATAGAAGAGCATTTATTTCTTCTGTCTGTCACTATGCCTCACTGGCATAAATAGAGGAACAAAGATACATTATTTCTTGTAAATGAATAAATTTTGAGCAGTTAAGTATAATTTGATAATTTCCCACGGCTCACCTGAAGATCACGCATGGCACACTAATGTGCCACGGCACACTGCTTGGGAATCACTGGACTAGAGAATACTTTTAAAGATACTCAGCATACAATACACAAGTATGTACAGTAAATAAACAAGTCATTTAAATAGACACATTGCTCCATCTTGTGATTGGATTGGTGATCAGCTATCGTTTTTTTAAACCACCAAAAATCCTGTAAAGCCTAGTAACGAGACACTCACCGTCCAAACATTTTACCTTTCGTCTCGTCAGTCCATAGAATAGTCTCCCAAAAGTCTGAAACATTCAGGTGCTTTTATTTTATTTATTTATTTATTTCAAAAATAAGACAAACGTTATGTTCTTTTTGGTCATCAGATGTTTTTACCTTGGAACTCTGCCATGGATGTTGCCATTTTTGCCCAGTCTCTTCGTAATTGTTGGGTCATGAACACTAACCTTAACTGAGTTAAGGGAGGCCTGCAGTTCTTTAGATCTTCTCCTGGGTTCCTTTTTTAACTCTGGATGCTGTAATTTACTCCTGGGAAGGTTCACCACTGTTGCATGTTTTCTCCATTTGAGGATAATGGCTCTCACAGTGGTTCGCTGGAGTCCTATAGCTTGAGAAATAGCGGGCTGCTGGAGCCTACCCCAGCTATCTTCAGGTGGGAGGCGGGGTACACCCCGAATCGGTCACCAGCCAATCGCAGGGCACATAGAACCAAACAACTATTTGCACTCACATTCACACCTACGGGCAATTTAGAGTCTTCAATCAACGTACCACGCATGTTTTTGGGATGTGGGAGGAAACCGGAGTGGCTGGAGAAAACCCACCCAGGTACGGGGAGAACATGCAAACTCCACACAGGCGGGGCTAGGATTTGAACCCCTGTCCTCAGAACTGTGAGGCAGACGTGCTAACCAGTCGTCCACCGTGCCAGCACCTGATAGATGTCTATTACTTTATTTCTCATCTTTTCTTGAATTTCTTCGAGTCGTGGCATTTTATTGCAGCTTTTTGTGATCCTTTGGCTGACTTCAATTTGTCAAGCTTGTCAAATGGCTTTGTAGCCCTTTCCAGACTGTTAGATGTCAATTACTTTATTTTTGTCTTTTTTTTAACTAAAAACTACCTTTCCGATTTAAATTTCAGTCAGACTTTTTCAGCTATTTATAACATCACACAAAGAGGAGTCTTAGTACAAATTCATAATAAACTACTTTTTACACTAAATAGCACAATAATTGACCCAGAAGGACAATACACAGTTCATACAATTATATTTAATAAATCATACACATTAGTTAATGTACAGTATACACCCCTAATATTGACAAGCCACTTTTTTCACATCTAACAAATTTGTCCGCTAATTCAACAAATATTATAGGGGGTGACTTTGCTACAACACTTAACCCAACCATAGACCGCTCAAATAAAATAAAAATAAAAAACAAGCAGTCACAATCTTCTCGAATATTAGATGTATATATGCACGACTTTAGACTCCCCGATATCCATCCATCCATTTTCTTCTCCCACGACCCTTGTGAGGATAAGCGGCTCAGAAAATGGATGGATGGATAGTAAACAGCAGTTGACAGGTAAGTTTCTTCAAAATACCCGTTTCCAAGAAAAAAACGGGGAAAAATCGATTTTTGTGAAACAATGCATTTGAAGCTGAATTTTTCTTTTCACTTTGATGCCAAGTTTTTTTTTGCTTTTATGATGGCTCAAATATCTAAACAATGATTTCCCACTATACAACATAAACAACACAATAAATTGTATTTTGATTGCATAATAACAGTATATTTACAATTATAACACATGCCTTTTCAAATTGATGATGCATGAACAGCTGGGTGTGTGTGTGTGTGTGTGTGTGTGTGTGTGTGTGTGTGTGTGTGCGTGCGTGCGTGTGGGACTTTTGTGGGGTCCCAGTCAGCAGACGACCAGCTATGAACAGCACCACAACTGCTTAATGCACCTCCTGTAAATGATTTAAAAAAAATGCATGAAAATTAAACATATTATTACTACAGTGTGAAGTGGAGAAAAATACTTTGTTCACCTTTCTTGCCAACAGGTGTGGGAGTGCATCTGCAGTTGGTTGCACCAACTGCGATTTATAGAAATATGTACAATTACCACAATATATTTTATGTTGTTGCTACAGTGTTGATCGGATACAGGTTTAGAAAACTATTATTGCGATTAACTAGAGATATTACAAATGTCCACCAGATGGTGGCAAAAACGTATGCTACAAAAGTCCACCAGAGGGAGCCAGAAATAAAGGTCACCCGGTCGTGTATAACCACTAATAGTCCACAAGATGGAGCCAAAGTAGAGATTAAAAGGTCATGCAAATTTTTTCTAGACAGAAAATCCAATACAGTCTTATCCGAATTTGCTTGCTCATTGCATATTAGCAAACATATATAATTTGTAACAGCTTATAATATATTTTTTGGTAACTAAGGGTTAAGAGCCCACAATCATTGGTCCCCACACTGTGATATGTGAGATAGATGAATTAATAGGACCTTTCATAGGGGAGTAGCAATTAAATATTATTTACTGAATACATTGTGTGTTTTTAATGATGCTTGATGATGTTGATGATGTTTCATGATGCAATGAGGAATGTTTTGTATACACATGTTACATGATTGATCAGGTGAGACCTACCCCTTGGCACTAAAGGGTGGACAGCCATTTTCAGGTCTCTCCAGAGATGCTCAATTGGGTTTAAGTCAGGGCTCTGGCTGGGCCATTCAAGAACAGTCATGCGGTTGTTCTGAAGCCACTCCTTCAGTATTTTTGTGCTTAGGGTCATTGTCTTGTTGGAAGGTGAACCTTCGGTCTAGTCTGAGGTCCTGAGCACTCTTCACTGTTGGGACTGTATTGGACAGGTGATGAGCAGTGCATGGTTTTCTCCACACATACCGCTTAGAATTAAGGCCAAAAGGTTCTATCTTGGTCTCATCAGACCAGAGAATCTTATTTCTCATCATCTTGGAGTCCTTCAGGTATTTTTTAGCAAACTCCATGCGGGCTTTCATTTGTCTTGCACTGAGGAGAGGCTTCCGTCGGGCCACTCTCTCATAAAGCCCCGATTGGTGGAGGGCTGCAGTGATGGTTGACTTTCTAGAACTTTCTCCCATCTCCCGACTGCATCTCTGGAGCTCAGCCACAGTGATCTTTGTGTTCTTCTTTACCTCTCTCACCAAGGCTCTTCTACTCAGTTTGGCCGGACGGCCAGCTCTAGAAAGGGTTCTTGTCCTCCCAAACGTCTTCCATTTAAGGATTATGGAGGCCAGTGGGTCACTGATGGTGTAATGGTACACTCGCCTGACTTTGGTGCAGGCAGCGTGGGTTCAGTTCCCACACAGTGACGGTGTGAATGTGGGTGCGAATGGTTGTCCGTGTCTATATGTGCCCTGCGACTGACTGGCGACCAGTTCAGGGTGTAGTCCGCCTTTCGCCCGAAGTCAGCTGGGATAGGCTCCAGCGCCCCGCGACCCTAACCAGGATAAGCGGTGTTGAAAATGGATGGATGGATGGAGGCCAGTGTGCTCTTAGCAACCTTAAGTGCCGCATACTTTTTGTTTTTTTTGTAACCTTGGCCAGATGTGTGTCAACCATCACTGCAGCCCTCCACCAGCACTCCAAGATGGTGAGAAATAAGATTCTCTGGTCTGATGAGACCAAGATAGAACTTTTTGACCTTAATTGTAAGTGATATGTGTGGAGAAAACCAGGCACTGCTCATCGTCTGTCCCATACAGTCCCAACAGTGAAGCATGGTGGTGGCAGCATCATGCTGTGCGGGTGTTTTTCAGCTGCAGGGACAGGACGGCTGGTTGCAATCGAAGGAAAGATGAATGCGGCCAAGTACAGGGATATCCTGGACGAAAACCTTCCCCAGAGTGCTCAGGACGTCAGACTTGGCTGAAGGTTCACCTTCCAACAAGACAATGACCCTAAGCACACAACTAAAATAACAAAAGAGTGGCCTCAGAAGAACTCCGTGACTGTTCTTGAATGGCCCAGCCAGAGCCCTGACTTGAACCCAATTGACCATTTCTGGAAAGACCTGAACATGGCTGTCCACCAACGTTCACCATCCAACCAGACAGAACTGGAGAGGATCTGCAAGGAAGAATGGCAGAGGATCCCCAAATCCAGGTGTGAAAAACTTGTTCCATCATTCCCAAAAAGACTCATGGCTGTATTAGCTCAAAAGGGTGCTTCTACTAAATACTGAGCAAATGGTCTGAATACTTATGGCTGTGTGATATTTCAGTTTTTCTTTTTTAATAAATCAGCAAAAATGTCAACAATTCTGTTTTTTTCCGTCAATATGGGGTGCTGTGTGTACATTAATGAGGAACAAATTTTATTTTAGCAAATGGCTATAATAAAGAGTGAAAAATTTAAGGGGGTCTGAATACTTTCCGTACCCACTGTATATAATATTATTGCTGGAGTGCAAAATACCTTTTTCATGTGGTATATGTGAGCTACAGTGCAGCCCGTGCCAACAATGGCTAGACCTAGCCCGGTGCCTTCGTGCTAGATATCTCGTTTTTATTTGTTTTCTCAACCTGTTTATGTGGATAATGTTTAAAGGTAAAGTAATTTTTAGCAATGAATGACGTCTGGACTAGGGATCCATATTCTAAATACTGTTTGAAATGATCAGTTGTTTTTCAACGACCATCGCATATCCCTAATCTGAATACAACATAATTTATTATTCAATTTTTATTCCAAAATATTTGTGGTACAAAAAAAATAGCTGCAATGTAAACGTTTCCCCCCTCCAGTCTATGTTAACATCAGCGCTGGCCTGTATTTGGAGCCACACCGGGGAACACTTTTTCCTGGCCCGTTTGTTTTAGAAAACACACGATGCAGATACAAACTACATCAGCACAACTGCATGCACCACTGTGGCGAAGCCGGTTACGGCTGACGACAAACACATCACAACAGGTTATAAAAAAAATTATCAAAGTAACACAACAGTCAATTTTTCATGTGTCTTGCAGAGAGCTTGGAGGAGAATGCTCCCCTGCATCCCTTCACCTCCTGCCATGCTTGAAAATGAAGGCTTTAATAGGGACCAGATGCTGTTCCTTATTGACCTGAGGACATCATGATGTTGTCTTTCCTGTGGTTGGCACATCAGCGAAGGTGGAAGCCCTCCAATTCCTCCGTGAGTCCAAAGAGGCAAGTCAAAGGTGCCACGAAGAGTTGCTGGCTCAACTGAAGTCAGCCCAGCAAGGGCTTGAGGCCGATGGGTCAACTGATAGATCAACTTTAAGTTATATTGATAACACTTTTCTTACAGTTTACATTTTATGTTTACACTTTTGTACAATGTTCACTACCTTACTACCAAGAGAAACTTTGTTTAACCCAATTTGCATCTTATGTTGTGTTTTTGGAATATTTTATTAAACTGTATTTATTACTTGGGAGTCATTGCAGTAAATAATCACAAAAATAACTGAGTAAAATATTTATTTGCAGGAAAAAAAGTAATTACAGCAGCGCATTATTGATAGCTATTTACAGTGTTACAGAACATTTTAAGAAAGAGCAGGATCATTTCACAGCATGGCCTCATGACATCTGCAATGTGTCCTCAACTCATTTTCATCTGCCTGTCTTGGCATCCATTTGGGTGTTCCTGACAGATCTCCAAATCACTCATGCACATGCATTCATTCATTCTCCGAACTGCTTATCCTCACTCGGGTCGCGGGCGTGCTGGAGCCTATCCCAGCTGACTCTGGGCGAGAGGCGGGGTACACCCTGAACTGGGCGCCAGCCAATCACAGGGCACATATAAACGAACAACCATTCGCACTCACGGGCAATTTAGAGTCTTCCATTAACCTACCATGCATGTTTTTGGGATGTGGGAGGAAACCGGAGTACCCAGAGAAAACCCACACAGGTACAGGGGAGAACATGCAAACTCCACACAGGGGAGGCCGGATTTGAACCCGGGTCCTCAGAACTGTGAGGCAGATGACACATGCACATGTTGTGCAGAAAACAAGTCACCATTATGATGATCATCACTGCATCGATCCAGGTGTTCTGCCGATCTTGTAGGTGCCTCCACTTGCACTTCATCCTGAAAATGTTTCAAGAAAGAGAGGTAGTATAAATTTAGAGACAAATCCAAAAATTCAGAACCAAAAAAAATAATAATAATCTTCAGTGCTTTGCGGGTTTTTCCAAAATATTCATTTAAAAAAAAATACAGCCATATTGTGGAAAGACGCGTTGTTTCATGTTGATGCGCGCGAGAGAAGGTTTCCCTGCATGCCAAACAAAGAGATGAGTTGACTCGGAGGCTTTGTACATGCCTGTACTGTACGGGGAATCATACAAGCCAAGGCGCGTGATTGGTTCCCGGCGCGTCATCGACCAATGAGAGCACGAGTGGGTTTATCCCCTGAGCTGATTGGCTGCGCATCATCGCAGCCTCACCCAGCATCTTCCCTTGTTGTGTCTCGCCAGTCTCATCCACGCTGTTGTGTTCGCAATAACTTTTCTTGTTTAAGCGATAATTTTTTTTAATTAGTTAAGCAAGCCCTTACAATGTCGCCGATGCGCTGTGCCCATGCGAAAACTTCCTCCGGGGCGCCCATGAGGAAGAAGATGATCACCATCAGCGAAAAAATGAAACTTTTAGATTTGATCAAAGAGGGCAGAAGTTATGCATCTGTGGCACGCCATTATGGGTTTGGTATAATTAAAGATTTAAGTAAATATGTGTACTGTTGTAATCTTTGTCTCAAATATTTTAAACATTCTGGTACTCACATACAAATCCACGAAAATTCTTAGGGGGGCAAATCCTACTTCGCGGGTGTTCACCTTTCGCGGGGGGTTCTGGTCCCCATTAACCGCGAAAAACGAGGGAACACAAGGAAGTAGAGCGCTCAGGGAAGCTGTTTTGGTTGGCCATTGTGAGCACTTATCATGCTCTCCCACTCTGTTCAAAGTCTTCCTCCAGGGATTATTCTCGACAAGAGACAAAAGTTTTTCAGTAAAGAATATGGCACAATAACATTTAAAACCTAACACAAGAAAGGAAGACAGCAACACAAACGCAAAGAGAGACAAGACAAACGCCCTTTTGACTTGTAAACAATGAAATACGCCGAAACAAAATATAGGTTACGTTCTGCGTCTCTGTGTTTCCTCTTCATCCACCGTGTTTGAAGGTTGCAGAAGGACCGCATATTTGTCCAGAAGTTTAGGTTGTATTCGGACAAGGCCAACGCAAGATAGTGTTCGCGCAGGTCGCCATCTTTTTTTATTTTTTTTTTCAAAATTGGAAAATGGAACACTGGTGACTTGGGAGTGACGTCATTCCCAACTCCAACTTCTCACTTCCGAGGTAAATGTATCGCAGCATTATATTCAGTAACGACTTCAAGCATTATATGTATACATTCAGACATTCTTTGAAACAAAAGGCTATGAAAACTGTAACTGCTTGTATTGATAACATTTTTTTTATGTGTAAATAGACTGCATATGACCTTTATTTATTTATTTATTTTTGATCCCCCAAAGCGTTATTGCTTTTTGTAAATTGTAAAGTTAATTTAAAAAAGTAAAGAAAAAAGAAAAGGAAAAAGAAAAGAAATTACGCTCTGCCTTCCCAGCCAATAAGCGATTGGAGGTAACGTGACATTACCAAATCCCGGAAGTTGTTTTTTGTTTTTTTGTTTTTAAAAGTGTGTAACTAAAACGCAAGCAAAAAAAACTGGGCGGTGTTTGAACATGTAACTTGACTTACTAACTTAAAAACTATTATCTGTAGTTAACTATTCAAAGGAAGACCGACTAAATCCCAAACAACCATGTCTTCTAGTCTGCTCACTAACTACTGCGCCGAACTCCATGACGATCAAGATCAGAAAGTGAGTAACGCTACTGGTAATTGTTGTAAAAATAAGGAACAAATTTGAAGACTGAATGCTCCGTAAGGTTTTTCACCGTGAAGACTGGTCAAACGGGTAACAAGACTTACAAGGTTGTACACTCAAATAACGTCGTTGTCACCTGTTGAGAGGAAAATCTTGAATCTGGGTGCTGCTCACCTGTGAGGAACCTTACTGTTATTTCAACTGTGAAACTACAAGTTACCTATTCGTTTGTATGAATGATTTCAATAGCAATATGACTTTTGTTGTCCTTATTAAGCTTTGTCCGTCAAATGGCGATTGCTCAACGAACCCTCTTAAGTTTTATTCGTGTAAATTAGCTCATTTCCAGACCTGAAGTTTACACGTTGTTTCAAAAGTACTTTTTCAACATTAACAGACTGGGACGAAGGTAGCATGACCCACTACTGAGTAGAAATAGCATAGCAGGAAGTCAGACATAGAGACGCGATCCTATTTTCCAAAATAAAACAAGTGTGAAGTGAAGAAGTGTGACTTTTGTTTATAGATTTTCACCCTTCCCCTGCATCAAACACTCTTGTGCATGGTCGATACATTCATTGTTTAGTGGCCAAAAAAGAGCATGTGTTGGGAATACACTGACAGTTATTTTAATGCTGAGTATTTATCCTTCCTACTATAAATCATATGAGTGTGATTGCTTTCTATCAGCATTTGTTTAACAAAGTGACATTCCTGTGCTTTATTTGACAAGGCGAAGAAAGACAGAACAGAAACAGTTATCCTGCAACTGACATATTTTTAATTAAATCAGGAGTTAAAACTCCCAGGCTAACATAAATATACACTGGTGTTATTTGAACATGTTTTTGTTGTTATACAATATACAGTAGATAATAGGAAACATGTCCCTTTTCTCCAACTGTTTAGTTGGACAGGTACTTGCACTATCTTCAGCTGCCTGATGAAATGCTGATGGATATATCAATGAGATTTCGACGAGAAATGGACAAAGGCCTTTGCAGAGACACCAACCCCACGGCTATTGTAAAGATGCTGCCAACTTATGTACGCTCAACTCCAGACGGGACAGGTAATCCTCTTATCCTATATCTATTAGGCTTTACACGATCAGGATTTTTGGGGCCGATCACAGAGTTAAAAAAAATATATATAACCAATCACCGATCCGATCACAAGATGGAGCAATGTGTCTATTTAAATGACTTGTTCACTTACTGTATATACTTGTGTACTTAATTGCTAATTTTTTAAATTCACAATAAATAATGTATCTTTGTTCATCTATTTATGCCAGTGAGGCATAGTGACAAACAGAACAAATGGTCTTCTATAAGATGGCAGGAAGTACATACAGTAATTAATGTATCCACTTTTTGTGACATTTTTGTTTGTTGGTGTGCTGTGAGATTTTTAAATTGTAAAATATGTGCCTTGTCTCCATAAACGTTGGAAATCACTGCTCTAGTCAGCTCTTGTATTCTAATCAGTCAGGTCAAACCAACGTTACAAGAGGACATAAATAATTGGTCCTAATTTACTGTAATTACCTTATTGTAATTAAATTACTTCACACACACCAAACCTTTCGAGCATGATTCGACAGAACGCCTGCATGTTCGCTTACAACAGTTAGTGCTCGCACTAGCTTGCTAGGCTACATAACGTTTTGTTGCCTGCTTGCGAGCTGTATTGTATTAAAAGTAAGTGAACATACCTCAAGCAAGCCTTAAACGAACGTCCTCTCCCGAGTGCCGGTGACCACCAAAACACGTTTTCCCCCATTTTGTTCTTATAAACACACGGCGCGATCCATTATTGTTGTTGTCGCCATATTAACGATTGTATCCAGCGTTTGAGTTGACAAGATGAAGCCCAGTGATCGTAAAAAACGGGATGCGGTGGTATCGGAATACAAGATTTTATTGCGGTAGTCTGACATAGTGCAATAGTGAAAGACCAAAGTTGTCTTGTCGTCTGATCCAGGCATTACATGTTGTCTGTCTCAAACGTGTTGTCTGTCCCACACCGCTGACATGTTTTGTTTTAAAATAACTTTATTGGCAGTTAGATATTTACAGTACTACATCAAAAGACACGTGACAAGGCTAAAAATAAACAAACTTTTGGATTCAAATATACTGTACACGATGGCGACGCGGAGTAAATGTCTTTTGCGTAGCCGATCAATGACGTCATTGATCGGATCGGCGATTTATGACATTAAAGCTGATCAGCATAAAATGCTAATTATCGGCCAATACTGATCAGGCCGATCAGATCGGTGTAAAGTCTAACATCTATACAGTTTTGTAAAATGGAATATCAGGGCCAGTTAACTTAATTATTGCAGTAAAAGATCAGGACCAGCTCAAAGGGATTTTGTTTTGTCCGTCTTAAATGGAGGATATTTTCAGACTAGCTGCACAAAAATAAATTGAACTGATAAGAAGAGAGAATTAAAATATTAAGTATTCTTGATATTCATGAAATCGGACTAAACCTTTCCTGTTTTAAGTCAGTTAGAATTCCCAAAATTATTTCCATTTGTTAAATGCCAGAATAATTAGAGGATTCTTTTTAGACAATTTTTCATTACTTTCCTCAAAGTCAAAAGTTTACATACATTTCATTAGTATTTGATACCATTTCCTTTAAACTTGTATGACTTGGGTCAAATGTTTTGGATATCCTTCCATAAGCTTTTCGCAATCGTTGGCAGGAATTTTGGCCCATTCCTCCTGACAAAACTGGTGTAACTGATTCGGGTTTGTTGGCCGCCTTGCAAGCATATGAGGCAGATGTGCTAGCTAACCAGTCGTCCACCATGCCGCCGGACTCCTAACAGTGGAGACATTTTTCCAAGGACCCCATGCCCTTATTATTCTAACATCAAACATCTCTTTTCGAGGCAAAAACTGGGCCAACAAGTAAAATCATTTCCCCATTGTTTAATTGCCAAGCAATACAATCAATCAACTTTTATTAAGCAGACCATAGTCCGTTAGAAAACACATACAGTACGGTACACAATAAGACACATAAAAGGAATGTACATCAAGAAAATCTTTATATTTGCTGGCCATAATTAGTTTTTATCCGATTCCCTTATAATAAAACAACAAGGATCCAAGAAATTTCACCTGCACTGTCCAGTATTCAGGTATTTGTTTCACTGTCACACTGGATAAATTTCTGGCAAAAAAAGTTGCTGAATCGATTTCCAGCCACTGAATTGTTTCGGATCGTATCATTCTAAATGAACCAATATCATCCTTGAATTGAATCTGCAACCACGAATCATAATATGAATCAAATCATTGCTGAAACGAATGGTTACGCCGCTATAGTGAACGCCTACATATTGGCGGATTGGCATTTGCAGATTCACCTATTCACAGATTTTTTTATTTTTTTATTTGCTGTGACCCCCTCATATTTAAGGATTTTTTCCTAATCCCCTGCATTTTCTTTTCACTTTTATTTAACCTGACCCTTGCTTATTTGCATTTTTCTTCCGGGTGGTAAAACATTTTTTTTCTTCTCCATGACAATTACAATTAGCGTCAGTTAGGGTTCAGTAACAAAGAAAATGCTTGCAATATCTCATTATTGAAAGTGAATAAAGTTTGCAATAATAAAGATTTTAGCAAGAATCATGAAGTACATGACTTACTTTAGCTGATCACATAAAATCATCTGCCCCCCAGGCCTTGAGTTTGAAATCTATGATTTAGTGTAATGGTAAAATCTTTTGTTTGCTTTTGTCTTTAGAACAAGGAGAATTTCTGGCACTTGACCTTGGTGGATCCACCTTCCGGGTGCTTCTGGTTACAGTTATGGCTAATGGCGAGCCAAAGGTGGATATGGAAAATCAGATTTACACTATTCCTGACCATCTTAAGAGAGGCTGCGGCTCCGAGGTTAGACACACTCCACAATACATGTGACCGACTGTTAATCAAAATAATTTAGCGCTAAGAATTATAGCAGTGGGGCGGCATGATGGACAACTGGTTAGCACATCTGCCTCACAGTTCTGAGGACGCGGGTTCAAATATGGCCTCACCTGTGTGGAGTTTGCATGTTCTCCCCGTGCTTGCGTGGTTTTCCTCCCACATCCCAAAAACATGCATGGTAGGTTAATTGAGGACACTAAATTGTACCGCTTATCCTCACTTGGGTCACAGCCGTGCTGAAGCCTATCCCAGCTATCTTGGGCCGAGAGGCGGGGTAGACCCTGAACTGGTCACCAGCCAATCGCAGTGCACTTATAAACAAACAACCGTTTGCACTCACATTCACACCTACGGGCAATTTAGAGTCTTCAATTATCCTGCCATACATGTTTTTGGGATGTGGGAGGAAACTGGAGTAACCGGAGAAAACCCACACAGGCACGGGGAGAAAATGCAAACTCCACACAGGCAGGCCGAATTTGAACCCGGGTCCTCAGAACTGTGACGCAGATGTGCTAACAAGTTGGCTACTGTGCCGCCGCCTTCCGTATAGTGTTATTTTTTTTTTTTTGTGGTTGGAAAACAGGGGGAACTTAAGCTGCTAGGTTCGCTAGGGAAGTTCCTGCAAAGGTTCCTGCGGTGGAGAAGCCCCATATTTCTCCTTTATTAACTTCCACCATTTCATCCCCCGTTTTCCTTTAACTCTCTTCATTTTTCTCATTATTCATTTTACACACTCTTATTTGATACTGTCTGCCTACAGTCTCTCATTCCACCACCTTACAGTCTCCAGTCTCTGTCAGGTTAAATCGCCGAAAACCTTTTCTGAAACCGGATACTGAGTTTCAAGTCTATTCAGAGTTCTGGTTTTGAGTTATATTTTGTTGAACCTCCTTTCTGGAATTCCCTCCTGGTAGCTCACCCTAGTTGTCCAGTAATATTTTTTTTCTGGGTGGCCAATTTAATCCTCAATCTTCAGCCGCTTTAGAAATTCTTTAATTTGTTGTTTAAGTGGTTGTCTGTTGTGACTTCATTTTTCTTGGTTAACCATAAAACTGGTCATTCCTAGTTCTAAAGCTGAAATTTAGAGCTGTATTTTATGACACCTGGGTTGTCAATTGGTCATGTATTGTTGATTCATTTCCATATCTGTCCTTCCATCCATCCATCCATTTTCTGAGCCGCTTCTCCTCACTCGGGTCGCGGGCGTGCTGGAGCCTATCCCAGCTGTCATCGGGCAGGAGGCGGGGTACACCCTGAACTGGTTGCCAGCCAATCGCAGGGCACATAGGAACAAACAACCATTCGCACTCACAGTCATGCCTACGGGCAATTTAGAGTCTCCAATTCATGCATGTTTTTGGGATGTGGGAGGAAACCGGAGTGCCCGGAGAAAACCCACGCAGGCACGGGGAGAACATGCAAACTCCACACAGGCGCTTAATATGCCCTATGCAGTGCTTTTAAGTGTGAATTTGAGAATGGGGGGAGGTGCTACCTTCTTTTTCACATGAATGAATATACACTAATGCACACTGCCTTATTCTATCAGTCATTTTAACTTTCTTTCAGTTATTTGACCATATAGCTGAATGCCTGGCTGATTTCCTGGAGAAGTTAGGAATAAAAGACAAAAAGCTTCCTCTTGGCTTTACCTTCTCTTTTCCTTGTCAACAGAGCAAGTTGGACGAGGTGAGAAATGATGGCTAAATTTACTATCAGAAACAATGGGCCTTATTCCAAATGTTGTTTTGCCATGCACCAATATCACTTCTTTATACCACCACAGTTGCAGTTAGAGCTACGACCCTGAATTTGTATTTGCAATTACCGTAGTTTTTGTTGTTGTTTGCAATAATGATTTGTTATACCGATAATTTGTGATATACTGTATCTGATTGTGGTTAGTTCTTAAGTGTTAAAACATTATGCTGTCTGGATGTATAATGTATGTGACTTCATTTTATCCTTATTCAGAGTATATTGATTTCTTGGACCAAAGCCTTCAGGGCAAATGGAGTAGAAGGAAAAGATGTTGTCAACCTCCTGCAGAGATCTGTGAATAAACGAGGGGTAAGTGTGCAGCAGATCTTGCAAATGAGATGATCATGAACAAATGAGGACAAAAACAGACTTTTACATTTTTTGAATGTGCAGAAAAATGACCAGTTTATTGGAGCATGCATACATTTGATGGATTTATTAAAGTATTTAATATTTCAAAGTGGACCCAAAATGGTATCTTAAAATGGAAGTTAAAATAATTTAATACCTCTAACCTGCTATGTGCCGAAAACATCCAACCCTTGGATATTGGTAAAGCGTAAACTGTTTGCGAATGTCAAACAGATCATGGCAAAGAAGATATGTCAGACTATTGTAATTGGCTGACTTCCAATGATTCAAAACAGTGACACATGGAATAAGGTGTCACCAAAAATAACAATCCACCGCAAAATTGGTGTTGTCTCTATTGGCCCTTTTTCGGTAATCCCCATTATGTGTACTGCTTAAAAAAAAAAGCACGAGGCTAAACTAATTACTATTATGTTACATTAGTAGAGTCTAACGTAATAATTTGCGTTTGTCAAATTTAGTATTATGTTAAATACATGGACATCTACGCTCCCCTCCAAAAGTATTGAAACAGTGAGGGCCATTCTTTTTCTTTATATATCCATCCATCCATCCATCCATTTTCTGAGCCGCTTCTCCTCACTAGGGTTGCAGGCGTGCAGGAGCCTATCCCAGCTATCATCGGGCAGGAGGTGGGGTACACCCTGAACTGGTTGTCAGCCAATCGCAGTGTGTGTGTGTGTTTATATATCTATATATATATATATATATATCACACACACACACACAGCGGCTGAATTAAGTACTTAACACGTCACCTTTTTTCTCACTAAAAGCCAAGACAACACCTAAAATCTATCAATAATCAAACAGCAATCCAGCCCCTTGTCAGTGCAAATGAATATCAGCTGGTTCAGTCCTAATTTATTATCTACAAAAAGGTCTCATATCCAAGATGTGAGTCAAGACACATCTCATGATGGGTGAGAGCGGTCTCAAGACCATCACAAACTAAATGTTGCAAAACATAAAGATGGCATTGGTCCATATCAACGTCTAAACGTTCCAGTGAGCATGGTTGGGGCCATAATACGTAAGTGGAAAGGCAATCATACCACCGTAAATTTGCCTCGATCAGGTGCTCCTCGCAAGATTTCTGACAGAGGAGTGCAAAGAATAATCAGAAGAGTTGTCCAAGAGCCAAGGACCACCTGTGGAGAGCTTAAAAAAGACCTGGAATTAGCAAGTACTGAGTTATACACTCCGCCACCATGGCCTGTATGCACCCTCACCACGCAGACCCCATTGCTGGGGAAAAACAGCATGTCAAAGCTCGTTTGCTGAACAACATTTGGACAACCCAGTTAAATACTGGGAGAATACAGTCTGGTCGGATGAGAGCAAAATTTAACTCTTGGATGCCATAATGCACACCACGTTTGGAGGAGAAATGGCACTGCACATCACCCTAAAAACACTATACCGACACTGAAGTTTGGAGGTGGGAACATGATGGTGTGGTGCTGTTTTTCAGCAAATGGTACTGGTAAACTTCACATTATTGAAGGAAGGATGAATGGGCAAATGTACCGAGACATTCTTGACAAAAATCTGCTGCCATCTACGAGGATGAGGAAAATGAAACAAGGGTGGACATTTCAGCAAGATAATGATCCAAAACATACTGCCAAGGAAACTCTCAATTGGTTTCAAAGGAAAAAAATATAAAGCTGGTCGAATGGCCCAACCAATCACCTGACTTGAATCCAATTGGAAAATCTATTGAAAGAACTGAAACTCAAGGTCCATAAACGAAGCCCACGGAACTTTCAAGATTTGAAGGCTGCCTGTGTGGAGGAATGGGCCAAAATCACACCAGAGCAATGCATGTGACTCGTTTCTCCATACAGAAGGTGTCTTGAAGCTGTCATTGCAAACAAAGGCTTTAGCATCTTTGGAAATCTATTTGAGAAAAATGGTGACGTGGTAAATACTTATTTCATCCGCTGTATATATATGAATATATAATTTCTCTCTCAAATCTCTTTATAATTTTCTGCTTTCATAATGCCTGTTATGCAGTCAAGGCCTCCTTACCAGATATTGCAAGGCAGCCCCACAGCCTTATAGATCCTCCAGCATGCTTGAATGTTGGCAGGGTGTTCTTCTCCGTAAAGGCTTTATTGCGTCGTCTGTAAACGTACTGTTTGTGTGCATTGCTAAAAAGGTTTATTTTTGTTTCACCCGTCCATAAAATATTGTTTATCCTTTGCTCTTTCGGTCTCCCGACTGATCAGCCTCAGAAGTCGCAGCAATGTCTCCGCCAGTGAGATGGGGCCCTGATATGTTGTGTATCAGATCCAAATGTAAATACCTTGAAATAAAAAAAATAAAGTGTTGCTCCGTTGTCATCTTTCAATATCAAACCCTAATGTTTCAGTCTACAGAAAACAATAGCGGAATACTTTTTGGAGGCGATAGGCAATAGGCAATTGAAGGAATCTAACAGAAGAATCATTCAGTTTTTCTATAATATGTGCTTCAGTTCAATTAAAAAAATATTTGATTTTATTAATAAACTTGTTGATTAAAAAAATATTTTTCAAAAAATCTAATTAAATTAGACCGGCTTGACTGTACTGCTGAGATGTAATAATATGCAATATCTGGGCATTATTAACTGAAATTGTTTACTAAATATATCTTATTGCAGGACATCAGTGTTGACATTATGGCTGTCATTAACGACACAGTCGGAGCGATGATGACCTGTGGGTATGATGATCGTAACTGTGAGATTGGTCTCATTGTCGGTGAGTTTTGGTAATTTTCTACACTGCTGGAATATTTGGTCAGAGAACATTGTGTATAATTCACTAAAAAGTTCACTGAAGAGGTTTATGGATATATTCGATCAAATCATATATGTATCGCTCAAACTGTGAGCTGTAAGGCCTTATATAGATAGGTGTGTGGCTTTCCTAATCAAGTCCAATCAGTATAATCAAACACAGCGGGACTCCAATGAAGGTGCAGAACGATCTCAAGGTTGATCTGAAGAAATGGACTGCACCCGAATTAAATATGAGTGTCACAGCAAAGGGTCTGAATACTTATGGCTGTGTGATATTTCAGTTTTTGTTTTTTAATACATATTCAAAAATTTCAACAATTCAGTTTTTTTCCTGTCAATATGGGGTGCTGTGTGTACATTAATGAGGAAAACAATGAACTTAAATTATTTTAGCAAATGGCTGCAATATAACAAAGAGTGAAAAATGTAAGGGGGTCTGGACACTTTCCGTACCCACTGTAATGTCCCCTCACCCATACTTCACAGTTGGGATGAAATTTAGATTTTGGTGTGGTGAGCCTTTTTTTCTCCACATATACAGTAGCATTCTATCTTCCTTCGAAACAACTCAACTTTGGTTTCATCTCTCCACAGCATGGTTTGCCTGTAGTGCTGAGGAACATCATGGTGTTCCTATGCAAACTTCAAACCTGTAGTAATGTTGAATGACAGCCATTGATTAATATATTACTGATCTTAAATTAGACAATAGTAATGTTAGCATGTGCCAGGGATTTCTGTAAGTTTTTAGCTGATACTCTCTCACGTGATTCTTCTTTACCTCCTTGAGGATTTTGCACTGTGCTCTTGCAGTCATCTTTTCAGGATGGCCACTCCAAGGGAGCGAAGCAACAGTGCTGCTTTCTTACTGTGGACTAATGAATTTCCAACAAACCGTATTTATCTATCTACGATTAAAATCAATGACAGATAGATTTATTTCCATTACCTGTCATAAAAAAGAGGTGTATAAATTAAAAAGTAACATGCCAGCAAATGTTTCAGTGGAGTCGAAAGCTGATTAGAGGATAAATCAGGGTCTATCACAATCGTATCACACACAAATCAGTTCACACATTGCTTGCATCAATAACAAAGGGATCACACGTCAGTGTCGTTCATCCATGTTCACATTGTGGAACGCTGAGGTGCTTGTTCCATGATGTGTCTCGCGTGTGAGATGTCCAGCTTCCTCAGAACCACAACTACAGACCACACCAAAAAAAATAAATGTCATAATATGAAGTCTAGCTGGTTTGATTTTTGTGTCATATGATGCTGTCTGTGAACTTAAACGTATTCTTTTGTGCTAATGAGATGGGCCTTCGCACTAACATACGAGGAAGTCATTTATGTGAGGTCTCACTCATATCAGAGTTTCCATTTGTTAAAGTTAATATAAGAGAGAGTTATTCACTCAGATGGTTGTTTATGTTGACACTGTGCTCTGTTATTTGCACCACTGACTGTTCGGCGACCGTTCCAACTCCAAGTTCCAAAATTGTTTACATTTTCCTTGCAAGACAATCTTAAGAATCAATAATTTCTCACTACTCCACTTTTCTGCTGCTGTTCTCATTCAGTTTTTCAGAAATATTTTATCAGTGGGGGTGAGGTTTTCATTACTGGTCTGTGTGTACCTTGAAAGGAATGATCAGAAATGTAAAAAAAAACACTTGTTAATTACTCACATTTCATTCTTAAAGGAACAGGGACGAATGCCTGTTACATGGAACAAATGAGGAACCTTGAGTCGCTGGATGGTGATGAAGGGCAGATGTGTGTCAATACAGAGTGGGGTGCTTTTGGAGATGACGGTACATTGGAGGACCTGCGTACAGATTTTGACAGAGAAATAGATGCTGGCTCTCTGAACCCTGGCAAACAGCTGTGAGTAACATCTTTACGTTTCATAAAGAAATCAGCAAGTTGTGGTAATGCTTTTCTTCTATTTTCACACCAAGACGTCTACAAACTTTACAGTATAAAACCAATGTTGTATTCATTCAACCACACAAAATGTCTTGTGCTCATTTTGTGACAATAAACGAACATCCATCCATCCATCCATTTTCTGTACCGCATATCCTCACTAGGGTTGTGGGCATGCTGGAGCCTATCCCAGCTATCATCGGGCAGGAGGCGGGGTACACCCTGAATTGGTTGCCAGCCAATCGCAGGGCACATACAAACAAACAAACAAACAAACATTCGCACTCACATTCACACCGACGGGCAATTTAGAGTTGTCAATTAACCTACCATGCATGTTTTGGGGATGTGGGAGGAAACCGGAGTGCCCGGAGAAAACCCACGCAGGCACAGGGAGAACATGCAAACTCCACACAGGCAGGGCCGGTATTGAACCCCTGTCCTCAGAACTGTGAGGCAGACGCTCTAACCAGTCTTCCACCGTGCCGCCCAGGGACCTAGTTGGACATGCTAATTGGATTAGCACTGATGTTACAATATTGTAACCCATTGAGTTGGAAAATTTATGTTTCATATGTACCAAATATAAGTTTTATATAACCTTTACATGTTTTTTCTTTAGCTAGCACTGCATTAAAAACTGTCATCACTGGAAAGCTACATCTACAAGTGCAAGTTAAAACACTTGCACGCAAAGCAAAAGCCGCAAACGCTGCCGCCTTCTCTGGGCCCGAGCTCATTTGAGATGGTCTTGCCCAAAGTGCAAAAGTGTGCTGTGGTCCACATTTCAAATTGTTTTTGGAAATCATGGGCGTTGTGTCCTCCTGGCCAAAGAGGAAGAGCAACATCCTGATTGTTACCAGCGCAATATTAAAAAGCCAGAATCTGTGATGATATGGGAGTGTGTTCATGCCCATAACGTGGGTAACTTGCACATCTGTTTGTATATACAGTAGATCAGAGGTCACTAACTAGCGGACCGCAGTCCAGGCCCAAACCCAGAAACAGTACCATATGGATCGACACCTATTGTCAAAAAAGAGAGGTTGTGATTCGAGAAATACGCCTTGTTTCCATTTTAAGCGGTGTAGCATTACAGGCTTTACGGTAGCGACAAACCGTACCGAGCAATCACATGCGAGTTCAGTCACCACCTCTTACTCAGCCAATCAAGTTTTCATCTCAGGCGTTAATCAGTGACTGCACGCAGACCAGACAGGGATGAGGACAAATGGAGCAGTGAGAGAGAAACTCAGCATGGAAGTTGAGTAAAAGATGGTGAAAGTTTAGAAATGGCCGATAAAGGAAGTGGGAACAAATGGCGCTGAACAAAAAATAAAATGGAACGGCCAGAGTCAGTTTTGTTTATGCTTCTCAGTGGGAATTTCCCACTGGGAGCGTTTATTAAAAGTGCTTATACGTGAAATGCCTTTACAAGACAAAACAAACATAACTTCTAAAATGTTTAGGATTTGTTCAATTAAAATATGTAAAGTTGTTTGAGACGTCACTGTTGTGTTGAGATGCTTAACAGAAAAGGGGAAACTCAAACTTGTTCTTAAAGTTAAGCACTTTATTTGACCACGTATAATTTTCACTTTTCATTTTTTCTGTAATTTTGGAATGCAGCAGTACTTTTTATTTAGTAAATGACAGAGCATACAGTTGTGCTCATTGGTTTGATTACCTGGGCAGAATTTGTAAGATGTGTACCATTCTTTAAAGAAAATGTGAAGGATTCGCAAAACATTAAATTTTATTTTTAGTGGGATTCAAATTAAACCATAAAACATTTCAGAAAAGCTCAATCGTAAACAAAATATCACAATTAAGAAAATAATGAGATGGTCCTTGTTTGTCACCAGTCTTATTTAAAAAAAAAAAAATCAAATAATAATATTTCACAAATTCTGCCAAGGTATTCAAACTTGAGCACAACCGTACATATCAGTAGTCAGGCATGAATGTTTATTTGTTACAGTTCACAATAATGTCATAGGTGTGTTTTTGTATTTGACTGAGGTCTTGATTAAAAGCAGATATAAATCTGACTACGCGTCTTAAATATATATCACACAGGGATCTTGTTAGATGTGCGTCCCGCATCTGAAATGAACAAAAATGCGCATGGACACATAAATTATGGTGAATCTGCATGCAGAGACGCATAGCATTGCTTACTTACGTATGTCTGTGTTGCTGAAGTGCTTCAGCAAATCATTGTCCACTAAAACTACGTGTCCTGTTATGGTGGTAGCCAATGAGTGGCAGAGTCGGACGGTTTATCGTTCCTTATATACAATGGACACAGGACTTTTTAAAAAATTATCATTGTTGTTGTAACACCCGGCGCGCCTCTCACGACGCAGCAAGCCGCTGGCAGAACGGCTTTGGCTGCGTAGATGCACATAACTGGGACACTTTAGGAAACGTTAACTATTTATTACGTTCGCTAGCCCGTGAGCTAAGGAGCTAAACAGCTCGCTCTGGCTCGCACGATCGTGGCCACGTCGTTTAAATTTTAGACCAACTGGCGGACCATGGTCCACGTCTAGACCCAGAATCAGTCCCATACGGACCCACACCATAGCCAAAAAAGCAAGGTTATGCTTCAAGACATATGGGGCCCTTCTATTTTAAGCAGCACACCATATTACAGATTTACGATAGTGATGAACCAGACCGACCAATCACATGCAAGTTCAGCCACCCCTTCAGCCAATCAAATCTGTATCTCAGGCGGTAATCACCACAATCACTGACTGCGTGTAACCTAGACAGAGACGAGGAGAAACCTAGCTGGGGTAAGAGAAAGAGACTGCGTGGAAGGTGAGTTAAAGACAGAAAAAAATGACCGATAAAGGAAGAGCACATTTGGAACAAATGGCACTTAAAATGGAACAGGCAGTCATTTTCATTTGTACTTCTCTGTGGGAACTTCCCACCGTGTGCACTTAAGATTGCATATATTTAACCCCATTATGAAACAAAAGTAAGGTTTTGAACACACAAACTCTAAAATGATTCAGTTGTTAAGATATGTTAAATTAAAATGTAAAATTTTTGAGACTTCACTGTTGTATCAAGATGCCAAACTGAAAAGGGGAAATTCAAATGTTTTAATTTTTCTGAACTTAAGCACTTTAATTGAATGCATGAACTTTCTCTATTTACTTGCTCTTATTGTGAAATGCAGCCTTACTTTTATTTAGTAAATGAGAGAACATTACACTGCAGAAGCCTGATTATCCATGCACATCTTCACATGGACACAAAATTTTTATTGTAAACTTCTACTAATTGGAATGCTCTTTTATTTTTCGATTTCTAGTTTTGAGAAGATGATCGGTGGAATGTACATTGGAGAACTGGTACGTCTCATCCTCGTGAGAATGACCAAAGACCAGCTTCTGTTCCAGGGCAAGACTACATCCCAACTCCTTATGACTGGAAAGTTCCCTACCAACTACATCTATTCCATAGACACTGACAAGTTAGTAATTGTTTTGGTTTGTTTGCATTGATGTTGTCTTTGTATTGCTTTTTGGTTGGCAATACACCCATCCCCTCAGTTTTGTGGACCAGAAGCTTTTACAGTTATTTGTAGGAGTGTTAAGTGTGATAACTTAATAACTATTTACACAAGTCAAAGAATATGTCCCTTAATGGCCTTTTTTGTTCAAGAAGTTTTTTGCCATGAATCTTGATCAATTTAAGAAATAGTTGGCGCTCAATCAAGCCCTATCAAACCTGTCTTACATGATAGTTTTACCTTGTTACACCATATTTTCTGTTGACAATATTAATTTGTTTTATCTGCAGCAGAGAAGAAGGTCTGATGAGTGCTCAAAATGTGCTTCAGAGCCTTGGCCTTGACCCAACCTTGGAAGACTGCATAGCGACTCAAAGAGTGTGTCAAATTGTTTCCACACGGGCTGCACATTTGTGTGCTGCCACTCTAGTTGCAGTGCTCCGGCAGATCAGGGACAACAAAGCAACTGAGAAGCTGCGCAGCACCATTGGAGTGGATGGATCTGTATACAAAAATCATCAAGAGTAAGTTACCCTTTCAATGCCATTGCTCGTGTAATTTATTAGAAAGAAAGAAGAGTTAATGTGAATTATTATTATAGATACAGTGGTTTGAAAAAGAGTTTGCCCCGTTCCTGATTTCTTCTTTTTTTGCATGTTTGTCACACTTAAATGTTTCACATCATCAAACAAATTGAAATATTAAAGACAACACAAGTAAACACAAAATGCAGTTTTTAAATGTTTTTTTTATTATTGAGGGTGGGAAAAAAAATAAAATAAACCTTCATGGCCCTGTGTGAAAAAGTGATTGTCACCCCCCGTTAATAGATAACTGCTTTATATCATACCAGAGTTCAATTTCTCTAGCTACACCTAGGCCTGATACTCCCACACCTGTTCTCAATCAGGAAATCACTTAAATAGGACCTGCCTGACAAGGTGAAGTACACCAAAATATCCTCAAAAGCTAGACATCATGCCGAGATCTAAAGAAATTCAGCAACAAATGAGAGAGAAAGTAATTGAGATCTATCAGTGTGGAAAAGGTTATAAAGCCATTTCTAAAGCTTTGGGACTCCAGCGAACCATAGTGAGAGCCATTATCCACAAATGGCGAAAAACATAGTGGAAGGTTCACCACTCCCAGGAGTGGCCGGCCGACCAAAATTACTCCAAGAGCGCAGCAACGACTCATCCAAGAGGTCACAAAAGACCCCACGACAACATCCAAAGAACCGCAGGCCTCACATGCCTCAGTTAAGGTCAGTGTTCATGACTCCACCATAAGAAAGAGACTGGGCAAAAGTTACCTTAAAAAGGCGGTTCATGCTCGAAAACCATCCAATGTGGTTGAATTCTGCAAAGATGAGTTGGCCAAAATTCTTCCACAGCGCTGTAAGAGAGTCATTGCAAGTTATCGCAAACGCTTCATTGTAGTTGTTGCTGCTCAGGGTGGCCCAATCAGTTATTAGGTTTAGGGGACAATGACTTTTTCAGAAATGTAGGCTATGTAGGTTTGGATTTTTTTTCTCCCTTAATAATAAAAACCATTTAAAAACTGCATTTTGTGTTTGCTTGTGTTGTCTTTGATTTAAATTTAATGATGGGAAACGTTTAAGTGTGACAAACATGGAAAAAGATAAGAAATAAGGAAGGGAGCAAACACTTTTTCACACCACTGTAAATAATAATAAATATTATATATTCATTATATTACATATTTGTAGATGTGGTTTATAACATCAATCTATGTTTTTCTGCCAATGGTATGTGAGAATCCAGTGCTCAAGCTCAACCCACAGACGTGACTAACCAATCAGGGCAGGGTGGGTCTTAGTAAACACAGTTACCCATTTTACCTGGGAAAGGGATTAGAAAAGAAACTTTATTCGAGTAATTAACAAAATAATTTTGGATAAATGGTTGAATTGAATTAAGCCATTGAGGATAGTATCACCATATCATATGTTACAATGGTATTTGCTGCATTTGTTTGTGATGTGGAATTTTATATATGTATATAAAACCGTATTAAAGGTGGGTGGAAGCCAATGGAGGCTGGTGGAGTGTTCTCCAGGGTGGTGCTGTATGCCATTTAAGCCAAATTTCTCCTGCTTTTTAAATGTTAGAATTATCTGACAGCTTAAATTTCTGTACCAATTTTATATTCTCCCCATGTTCAGTAAATTTTATTTACCATCCCAAATGTTCAATATTAATGTTGATTATCAACACAAAAGTGTGAATTTGAGAACATTCTCCTATTTCTGAGCTCAATAAAGTCCCTAAAGATAAATAACTAGGTCATTTTTTCATCAGCTGGTTATCTGTTCACAAAAGTAACTACACGCACACACACCAGCCATGAAGCATGTACCCCCTGCCAGAAAAAAGAATTTAGACGCAAAGCTCTTTCTCACTTTAAGCCATGTAATCATCTGCCTCAAGGCAGTACACCGGGTATACATCATCAGTTGATGCCACTCTAATGCAATATGAATATGCTTGGTGCTAAGTTTCTCTTAGTACTCTACAAGTTTAAAATTGTAAAATTTTGAGGAATTATAACAAAACCGAAGGATGCCTGCCGAAGCTGGTGTTACAGATGATCAAACTCAAATTGTTTGCATTGTGGAGACTGCACACAGTTTTCAGAGACGGCTTTACAATTGTTTTGCCATGTATAATTGTGACAAAGTGGTTACAACGCAGATTTATGAACAAATGGAAAATAGGTGTATTTCTTATTAATTTAAATGAAAATAAAAACTCATTAAGGGACAGAAAGTAAAGTTTTGCTGTGGTGTTTGATCTACTGAACTGAAAATAAATGTTCGTACTGCTTCCAGCGCAAACCTGATTTTACCTGTTTTACGTATAAGATATAAAATGATTGCATTACTGGTGTTCAAAAGTTGTCGAAGGAACAAGTGTTTCTACACCAATTTTAACAAATTATATAATTACCTTTGCCCAGGTTTTCTCGAAGGCTTCACAAAATGGTACGGAGGCTAGTACCTGACTGTGACGTCCGTTTTTTGAGGTCTGAGGTTGGAAGTGGGAAAGGCGCAGCCATGGTGACAGCTGTAGCCTTACGTCTTGCTGCTCAGAATGCTGAGCGTCAACACATACTTGACACTCTGCGTTTGAATCGTGAGCAGCTGATGGAAGTGAAAAGACTAATAAGTGAAGATATGGTACGAGGCTTGTCAAGGCAAGCACACAATCAGGCTAGCATCAAGATGCTTCCAACATTTGTCGGCTCTACTCCAGATGGATCAGGTAGCTCTTGCATAAATAAAAAGACTTTCCTGGACCTGAGTCTTGTGCATAACTATTCTGTGCTTTTAGAGCATGGAGATTTCTTGGCTTTGGACCTTGGCGGCTCAAGTTTTAGAGTGCTGCTCGTGCGTGTGCGAAGTGGCAAAACACACGTTGACATGCACCATAAGAACTACAGTATTCCACAGGAGACAATGCAGGGCACAGGGGAAGAGGTAAAGTATCCATCAGGTTTCACTTAAAAATAAATATTCACATTTTTCATTTGGACAGAACAGATTGTGGTTAAACTGTGTGGTCAAAATGTTTTTTAATTTTCAAAACCAAATCTCTATTGAGATCAATTATATTTGGAATACAGTAATTCGTTGAAGAATCCAAACTGTCACCATCCAAAAACTGTAAGGTAAACTTTATTAAGCGTATCATTTACGTAATCACGAAGGGAGGGCGATGAGTGGGTAGGAAAAGAGGGAAAGCATGATGCTAACTGCTAAGCTATCATGTCATGAAGTCGTAAAACATCGAAATAAGTGATTGATTGATACAGTACACTGGAACCAGATATAAATGTAAAATAATTCACGGCCTCACAAAATGCCTTCTGAACTGGAATTGCATTAAAACGTTGCTGGAGACGTCATTTGAGAAGGAGGTCTGGTTAAAACTACATTATTATTAATAATAAATGTGTAATATAGAATAACCTTAATTAGTCCCACAATGGGGAAATTTACATCATTTCAGAAGCAATAGTTGAAATAGGAAATATAAATACTGTAAATAAATAGGATGCAAGAGAAGACATCTATACAAGTACGTATTGTCCATGCATAAATTCAATCTATCAGCAGCGTTATGTTTGTTTGCAAAATAGTGTTGTTTTAATTGACTTTTGAAATCTGGTTAATCTGATTTAATAGACTTTTTTGTTTGTTTTTACCATGGTTGACAACAGAATTGGTGAAGGCGAATTAATCCAGAGAGACATATTTTTGACCATGGCACGTCGAAATCTCAGACTTTGGTTCAGGCTGCAACTGCAGGTTAATAAACATTTAAATTAAAACATTAGAAAAACAAATATTGAAGCCATAATTTATTAACAGTTACACATATAGAGTAATGATTATGTTATTCAATTGAAGAGTATGCAGAATTATTTGTATCCAATTACATACTATACAGCAATAAATGTCCCGCGGTAATGTTCTTGACAAAATGTTTAAAATATGGAAATTCAGACACATTTGGACACATTGTTCTGGAAGTGAATTTCTATAGGTTGGCAGCTCTCTGACAAAAAAAATATCGGAACGATACAGTGGCTTGAATAAGTATTTAACACGTCACTATTTTATTCATTAAATGTATTTCCAAAGGTGCTATTGACATGAAAATTTCACCAAGTGTTGGGAACAACCCAAGTAATCCATGCATACAAAGAGAGTAGAATAAATAAGACCAGAAATTAAGTGGTGTATAATAATGCGAAACGACACAGGGAAAAAGTATTGAACACGCCAACTGGTATTTATTTAATACTTTGTACAAAAGCTTTTGTTTGCAATGACAGCTTCAAGACGCCTCCCGTATGAAGAAACTAGTCGCATGCATTGCTCTGGTGTGATTTTGTCCCATTCCTCCACACAAGCAGTCTTCAAATCTTCAAGGTTCCGTGGGCTTCTTTTATGGACCTTGAGTTTCAGTTCTTTACATAGATTTTCGACTGGATTCACGTCACGTGATTGGCTGGGCCATTCAAGCAGCTTTATTTTTTTCATTTGAAACCAATTGAGCGTTTCCTTGGCAGAATGTTTTGGATTGTTATCCTGATGAAATGTCCTCCCTTGTTTCATTTTCATCATCCTCATAGATGGCAGCAGATTTTTGTCAAGAATGTCTCGGTACATTTGCCTATTAATCCATCCTTCTATAATGTGAAGTTTACCAGTACCATTTGCTGAAAAGCAGCCCCACACCATCATGTTCCCCCCTTCGAACTTCACTGTTGATATGCTGTTTTTAGGATGATGTGCAGTGCCATTTCTCCTCCAAACGTCGTGTGCATCATGGCATCCAAACAGTTAAATTTTGCTCTCATCCGACCAGACAATATTCTCCCAGTATTCAACTGGCTTGTCCAAATGTTGTTCAGCAAACATTGAACAAGCTTTGACATGTTTTTTTTTCCCCCAGCAGTGGGGTCTTGCGTGGTGAGCGTGCATACAGGCCATGGCGGCAGAGTACTTTACTCACGGTTTTCCTTGTGACAACGGTACATGCTAATTCCAGGTCTTTTTGAAGCTCTCTACTGGTGGTCCTTGGCTCTTGGACAACTCTTCTGATTATTCTTTCTTTCAGAAATCTTACGAGGAGCACCTGATTGAGGCAAATTTATGGTGATATTATTGGCTTTTCACTTTTGTATTATGGCCCCAACCGTGCTCACTGGAACGTTCAGAAGCTTAAGATATGCGCCTTTAACCAATGCCGTTATGTTTTGCAACAATTAGTTTGCGATGGTCTTGAGACAGCTCTCTGCTCTTGCCCATCATGAGATGTGTCTTGAATCACACCTTGGCAATGAGACCTTTATGTAGGCCATTAATTAGGACTGGACCAGCTGATATTCATTTGCACTGACAAGGGGCTGGTTTGCTGTTTGATTATTGATAGATTTTAGGTGTTGTCTTGGCTTTCCATGCCATTTTTCACCTCCCTTCATGTGGTCAATACTTTTCCCCGTGTCATTTCACATTTTTACACAATTTGTTCTACTTTCTTTGTATGAATTCATTACTTGGGTTGTTCCCAACATCTGGTGAAATTTTCAGGTCAATAGCACCTTTGGAAGTACAACATCAATTCCAATGAAGTTGGGATGTTGGGTTAAACATAAATAAAAACAGAATACAATGATTTGCAAATCATGTTCAACCTATATTTAATTGAATACTCTACAAAGACAAGATATTTAATGTTCAAACTGATAAACTTTATTGTTTTTAGCAAATAATCATTAACTTGGAATTTCATGGCTGCAACACGTTCCCAAAAAGCTCGAAAAGGTGGCAAAAAAGACTGAGAAAGTTGAGGAATGTTCATCAAACACCTGTTTGGAATATCCCACAGGTGAACAGGCTATTTGGGAACAGGTGGGTGCCATGATTGGGTATAAAAGGAGCTTCCCTGAATTGCCTCTTTTCAGTCCAGACCTGTCTCCCATTGAAAATGTCGTATTTTACGCTTCATAATGGGCCACACAACGGAGACCCTGGACTGTTGAACAGCTGAAGCTGTACATCAAGCAAGAATGTACATGGCTCTTGGCGATCATCTCAGACTATCATGACACTGAAACACTCTAATACCGGATGTAAGTGTTACAACAGTAGAATATAGAGCCCAGGTCTACTGAGGTGTACTGTTCGTTAGCGTGATCAAAGGTCATATCACAAAAGCAAGTTTTCTATTATGATCAGTAACTGAGAAACTGTTTTGCATGAATCCATTTCAAAGGCTTAATTTTAGCGTTGTGTTGCTTGTTTAACCATTTCATATAAACCACTGACTGTTTTATTCTACATAAATAGTGATATTCCAAGAGTATATACACTGATGGAGGAAATGTCTGTATATTTTTGGGTGGCAGCTTTTTAGCCATATTGTGGACTGCATCGCCAACTTTTTGGAAAATATGGGTATGAGAGGAGCATCCTTACCTTTGGGATTTACATTCTCCTTCCCCTGTCACCAAAGCAAACTGGAACAGGTAAGGTTGTTGAGTCTTCTTTTGTCAATGTTTACCCCTAAACATACAATGTACGTGGCCCCATCTCTGTTAACACCAAAGTACATGCCATTCTCATTAGTCATTTTCACTCATCACCAAAATTTCCATTAGAGATGATAAAACATATAAGCCATTACACTGACAAAAATGTGAATATAGTCAGGTGACATTCTATGTAGCTGTTAAATCATGTACGTTTTTATTTTCAGGGCATTCTTCTGAAGTGGACAAAAGGCTTCAAAGCTAGTGGTTGTGAGGGTCACGATGTTGTTACGTTACTTAAGGATGCTGTGCGATGCCGAGGGGTTTGTACACAAAGCATTACTTCATATCTTGACGTGCCTTGTTTTTATATAGTGAGTTAATTTATTTAGGAAAAAAAACTATTCAGAGTTACCTGGCCTTGTGTGAAAAAGTAATGGCCCCCTAACACTAGAAAACCCAGGTTTTTCTTTCTCCTGCTACCATGCCCAGAGGAGGAACCGAAATGCTGTGTGGTTTAAAATTAACAACTCAACGGCCTACAATTAGCCACCTTGCTTCTGTAAATGCGGCCATTACCTGCCAGATTAGCACTTCACAGACGTGACACGCGTTAAGTGCTTGACTGATTGTCTAACAAGGACATCGGAATGTTGTGGTCTGCCAGAATGCTCAGATCAGGGGGAGGGGTATGCTTGAAAAGAGCCTACTTTAAACATATACTGAGAGCTTTTCTCCTGAGTAGGTCGTGGAAGGGGCTTTCAAAACACACTATATTGTTTTAGTCATGACAAATAGCCTGTAACCTTTTGACATCGGTCATGTATGAAATGGTTCGAGTTTGCATAGTTATTGCAATATTGTACACATACAGTAGTCTGCTTTCAAATGAGAGATAATCACCTTCCTTTTCACTTTTGTGGAAACAGAAAGGAGTTATCAAAACAAGTTTACCTCATCACCGCATTGTCTGATGTTGAAAACAGCATAGACATGTTGATAATTATTTTCACAAAATAATGACTAATCAGGCCTACTGGGTGTGGTGTGATGGAAGGGTGCGTGTGGTTGTGAACGATGACTAAACTCGGTACCCGAGATGGATAAATAGCTCGCTCACGGCACATAGCATTTCACTGATCTCAGTCAACTAAGAAATGAAGATACCGAAAGTCTACAGCACTCAGCAAGCTTTGGACATGATCCTGAACAAAGTCAACCCCTGGGACTCTGATGGAGAAGACACAGCCCGTCAGCCAAGTTCAGAATGAATTTTTTTCCGGTAAGATTTCCTCAACATCCTATTTCAATTTGCTGATTATGGCTGTTGTGTTTTAGGAAAAGATGAAAAGAATCCTAAATCAATAGAGAGCAGGCATACTTGAGATCTTTTGGAATTATAATTCAGATGATATCTTTGCGTAGATTTAGATATTTCATTGCTCACATCTCAAAAATATGTTCACCCTACAGATGAGGAGACTTCACCGCCACCAGAAAAGAGAGGTCGACTGGAGACACACACTGGTCCAACAGAGAAGGCAAAAGACGGCTCAGAGTCACTTACAGAGTTTCCTCTGTTTCGTCACTCTTGGCATGCTTCGAACTATTCATGAGTAGACTATTCAGCATGGATGCCAGACACAGCATGACAGTTGGTTCATGGCCCCCCCTAAACTAATGGCGTTCATTGCCGTCCTCCTCTTGCGAGGGTGATCAAACTTCGATCTCTGTGTGACGCGTGGTCGGCATAAGTGGGACACCCACTGATCATCAGCATTATGGCCCGAAACCGCTTCCAAGGCATAATACGATGCCTATGCTTCAATTACAAGGACCTGCGCAGTGAATAAGTTAGGACTGACAGGTTTGCAGCAGTCAAAACTATATCCATCCATCCATTTTCTGAGCCGCTTCTCCTCACTAGGGTCGCGGGCGTGCTGGAGCCTATCCCAGCTGTCATCGGGCAGGAGGCGGGGTACACCCTGAACTGGTTGCCAGCCAATCGCAGGGCACATCGAAACAAACAACCATTCGCACTCACAGTCATGCCTACGGGCAATTCAGAGTCTCCAATTAATGCATGTTTTTGGGATGTGGGAGGAAACCGGAGTGCCCGGAGAAAACCCACGCAGGCACAGGGAGAACATGCAAACTCCACACAGGCGGGGACGGGGATTGAACCCCGCACCTCAGAACTGTGAGGCTGACGCTCTAACCAGTCGGCCACCGTGCCGTCAAAACTATATGTTAATCTTAAATACTTGGTTGGGAATGGAAGGTAGAAAGGCCAAATGGCTGGGCTGTGGGACTTCTTGTGCTATAACTAATAAATGGTTGGGCCATCCTCAGCAGGAACAACTGAAACCATGCATTTTCTATAACTGACAATGAGTTTCACATCTCTGTGGAGATATTTTGGGCCATTCTTCCGAGCAGAATTGTTTGAATACAGCAAAAATGGAGAGTTTTCGAGCATCAACAGCCTTTTTAAGGTCATGCCACTGCATTTCAATTGGATTCAAGTCCAGACTTTGACTAGGCAACTCTAAAACCTTCATTTTGTTTTTTAAAACCATTCAGAGGATGACTTGCTGGTGTGTTTTGGATCGTTACCCTGCTGCACAACCCAAGTACGCTTCAGCTTGAGGTCATGAACTGATGGCTAAACATTGTTCTTCAGGATTTTCTGTTAAAGAGCAGAATGCAAGAATCCATCAATCACAGCAAGTTGTCCAGGTCCTGAAGGAGAAAGAAGCCCAAGACCATCACACTACCACCACGTTTGACTGTTGGTAGGATGTTCTTTTTCTGAAATGCTGTGCTCCATTTACTCCAGATGTAATGAGACCTACACCTTCCATAAAGCTAAATTTTCATCTCGTCAGTCCATGTAGTTCTCCCAAAAGTCATTCAGATGTTATTTTGCAAAAGTAAGACAAGCCTTTATGTTCTTTTTGGTCAGCAGTGGTTTTCGCCCTGGAACTCTGGCATGGCTGCCATTTTTGCCCAGTCGCTTCTTTTTTTGTTATGTCATGAACACTGACCTTAGCTGAGGCAAGGGAGGCCAGCAGTTCTTTAGTTGTCTTGAGTTCCTTCGTGTCCTCCCGGATGAGTCATTGCTGTTCCCTTGGGGTAATCTTTGTAGGCCGGTCAACCCTGGGAAGGTTCACCCTTGTTCCATGTTTTCTCCATGTGAGGATAATGGCTCTCCCTATGGGTCGCTGGAATCCTAAAGCTTTAGAAATGTCTTTTGTAACACTTTCCAAACTGATAGATGTCAATTCCTATTTCTCAACTGTTCTGGAATGTCTTTGTATCGTGCCATTTTGTTGCAGCTTTTTTAGATCTTTTTTCCGACTTGATTTTGTTTGGACAGATTCTGTTTAAGTGATTTCGTGATTGAACAGATCTGGAGGTAATCAGGCTTGAGTGTGATCAGTGAAAATTAACCAAAAAATTGCGATTATCCACAATTCATGATTTAACATCCATCCATCCATCCATTTTTCTGAGCCTCTTATCCTCACAGGGTCGCGGTAGTGCTGGAGCCTATCCCAGCTATCATCGGGCAGGAGACGGGGTACACCCTGAACTGGTTGCCAGCCAATCGCAGGGCATCATGATTTAACAAGGGGGGTAATTACTTTTTCACATAGGGCCGGGTAACTTTGAATATATTTTTTTTCTATAATAAATGATGTCACCATTTAAAAACGGCATTTAAATTCACTTGGGTTATATTTCTGATATTTACATTTGTTTCATGATCTTAAATGTTAAAATTGAGAAACTATGCAAAAATATAAGAATTTGAGAAGGGGGGCCAATACTTTTTCACGGCACTGCATATATATTCATACACCCCTAAAAATATCGTATCTCCAAATCTGACTATGGGCAGGGTCTTTTCCAGAATAAGTCAGACCCCTATGGAGATCAGGCATTTTTCATCCCTGTAATTACAAGGAACAGAAAGTTGGTCACAGAAATATGGCACAAAAAAGTAGAACTACAAACTTAGTTAGGATAAAATGTGCATCTATCAAACCATTGTCTCCAGTTATCTCTGCGAAACTAGCTCTTTTCCGTATCATCTTACTGGGTAATAAATCAATGTTGATTAATGACATCATTCTAACCTATGGTCGAGACTTTTGCTACTAAATGAAACGTGGTTAACAGGAAGTGGCTGTAATACCATTTTAAATGAGGCAACACCAACACATTTTAATTTTATGAAGTGTCAAGTAGGAAAAAAAGGCGGTTGTATTTCTGTTATTTTTACATCATTATTTCAGTGTAAAGTAATCATACTGGGTGATTTTAGCGCTTGAATATCTCTTTTCTTTGAGTTAAAGGTGACCCAAACTTTATTATTTTGATTTGTAGACCTCCAAGATACAATATAATATTTTTCAGAACTGCTGTCAGTTATTTGTACGGAGTACAACTATTTTGTCATAACGGTAGACTTTAACATTCACTTTGACAATAACATGGGGGAAAAAATCTGAAGCGCTCTCTGCTATAGAGGACACATTTGACCTCTCTCAACATATTAAGAGTCACATCTTAAGTCACATCTTTGACCTGGTCATCTCTAAGGATGTTGAAATTCTATCAGTTGACATTAAGGATATGGATATTTCTGACCATTTTTGTGTATTCTTTGAATTACAGATTATCCCAAAAGTTCAGACAACCTCTATAGCTATAAAAAAAAAAAGTACATAAATGAGAGTACCGCCACTAAGTTTATGGAGACCACAGCTGTGCCACAAACTGCGAATGCTGAGACAGTTGATGGACGTTTGGATAATTTCACCTGAAAAATCTCAAATGTCATGAATGCTGTCGCTACTATTAAAACTAAGACAATCTTGAGGTGACCTAGAACACCGTGGAGGAGGACAATGATGGTAAAGACCTCGAAATCAAAGTGTAGAAAAGCGGAATGTAAGTGGAGAAAAACTAAACTCCAAATTGACAATGACCTCAACAGACAAAGTCTTTGTCATGTTAACCAAGAGTTAGTCAGGGCTAGACAGCAACACTTTTCTGAACTAATCGATACTGTGGTTGACAAGCTCACAACCCTCCCCCCCCCACCCCCTCCCATCAGATAGCTCCAGAACTCCTAACAGCAGATAGGTTACGCACGGTGGGTGTGTCAAAAGTACAGATGGAAGAATGCGCGTAGGTGAAAAGTGCACAAGCCAGGCATCTTAAAAAAAAAAAAAAAAAAAAAAAAAAGACTCTAACATAAACGTCATATAGGTCAGTAAAAACTGAAAAAGCTATCCAATATTTTTCAAAAGATTGACAAAAAACAGTTCTCATAAGGTGGTTTTATTACAGAGGTCTGGTATTTTTTTGTTCTCCTGCATTTTTCATCTAACACTGCCAATTGCTGTATGACAGTTAATTTCAACATTTTATTGGTTTTACCACTCCTTGCAGGAATTTGACTTGAGCTTCGTGGCAGTAGTTAATGATACAGTAGGAACCATGATGACTTGTGGTTATGAGGACCCCAAGTGTGAAGTGGGACTGATTGTTGGTAAGTGTCATCCCCTGCCATTATTAAAGATTTCTTTAAAAAAAAAAAAAGCATTTGTATGAAAATTATTTGGTCAGGTTTTTTCAGTATTTTACTCCTTAGTATTGTTTTTCAGTAATTTAAGTTCTTTTTGCCTACCTACAATTCAGGCACAGGGACCAATGCCTGCTACATGGAGGAGATGCAGAATATAGAAATGGTGGATGGTGATGACGGACGCATGTGTGTCAATATGGAATGGGGAGCATTTGGTGAAAACGGCGAACTGGATGATTTCCTCACAAACTTCGACCGTGTTGTTGATGCCTCCTCAAGCAATGCTGGAAAACAGAGGTACTTTACACGAAGGGCAATTCATTCATTTTTCATAATTTTGGATTGAGCAGATGTAGTTTATTCGTGTTAAAGTCTAATTTATTACGTAAAAAAATGTCATTTTTTTTTCACTGACAACTAACCCCAATAAAAAAGTTCCTGTAGCCAACCCAATGCAATTTCCCCTTAAAGGTATGAGAAGCTGATCAGTGGCATGTACCTGGGAGAGATAGTGAGACATGTTTTAATGGAGTTCACTGCAAAGGGTTTACTGTTTCGAGGGAAACTGTCTGAGCGACTCAAGACCTGGGGCATCTTTGAGACAAAATTCCTGTCACAAATTGAAAGGTATGGATTATTATTAACAGTCAGTTTCTTCTCGGTTTATACTTGATTACCACAATAACTACTATAGGCATCACAGTTGTTTGTTTTCTGTCTTGTCACTTGTAAGATGTAATTGTTACCTATAACACGAAAAGTAGAAGGATTTTATTTGTAAAAATATATGCAGTTGTTTGATGTGCAAAAAAAGCCAATATTGCATAATGGGAAGAAGCTCATAACATAATAAATTTGCCCTTTTAAAAATTTAATAAGCCCATAACATAATAACTGGCCAATAACATAATAAAGGTCCTGAACCTATAACGTTCACTATATTTGGAGATACAGTAGCTTAAAAAGCTCAAGAGCAGCAGAGGAGAGGACATAGCAGAGGACTTGAGATCATCCATCCATCCATTTTCTGAGCCGCTTCTCCTCACGAGGGTCGCGGGCGTGCTGGAGCCTATCCCAGCTGTCATCGGGCAGGAGGCGGGGTACACCCTTAACTGGTTGCCAGCCAATCGCAGGGCACAAAGAAACAAACAACCATTCGCACTCACAGTCATGCCTTTGGGCAATTTAGAGTCTCCAATTAATGCATGTTTTTGGGATGTGGGAGGAAACCGGAGTGCCCGGAGAAAACCCACGCAGGCACGGGGAGAACATGCAAACTCCACACAGGCGGGGATGGGGATTGAACCCCGCACCTCAGAACTGTGAGGCTGACGCTCTAACCAGTCGGCCACCGTGCGAGAGAGAGAGAGAGAGAGAGGTAGCGTGAGAGAGAGAGAGAGAGAGAGAGGTAGTGTGAGAGAGATAGACAAAGATGGAGAAAGTATGCATTTTCACAGTTAAAGCTGAACTCCGGTGTTTACATACACTATAAAAACGACGTGATTTTCTGAATCCACACTTCACCACCAGCAGCCAGTCCGGGCAGCCTTTTCTGTAAAAAATTCAAGCTCTTTTAAAGACAATTCTTGGTATATGAACCCACCTTGTTGACTGGGGGCTCGTCCGGGATTGATGGGAGTTTTGCTTCCCCGGTGTCTTGGTCTGTCATTCGAGCGGCTCCCTCGACCGGCAAAGCCGGACATAGGGAAGTCACAGGGGGGCCGCTTTTAGGAAGGTCCGTAATTAAATTTAGTGGGTCAATTTTTCACTCTTTTTCGCCGAACGTCTGCCATGGCAGTGGACAATCTCGTGAACATTTCTCCTCAATTTTTCATTCTCTTCTATTTTCTTATTCAAATCTCTTTTCTCCATCCACCCTGCAGTGTCCAACTTTTCCTTTTTCCACTTTGCCCACACACTTCTCAATTATGCTTGTTTCTTTCCATGCTAGCCAACAACTGACCTTCTATTTCAATCCACAAATCCTTCAATGACTTCTGGTAATCACTCTGATACATATCGCATTCACTACCTCTACACTCAACTGTCCAATTCACACCCCAGCGTTTTGGTGGCACACTCATCTTATTCTAAATCGGTTTTTGGGGATCCCAAAATCCCCAACACGTCACTGTATGAAACCGCGTCCGATTTCAAGTCAGCCTACGACGGGACTAGTTGGCACCTCGTTACCCTACTTTTCCCAGGTCGTCTGTTACCCTGACCAGTCAGGCCCTTTGTTATCCTGACTTACGATTAACACAACAATAACAACACAACATCCTAGTAACTATTGACAATGAAACAATTGTACCACCAATCTTCCAAATTTCACAATTTCCAATGTGCAGAATTCGTGATTTAATCAAGCATCAGACAATCATTATTATGTTAGTGGCCAGTTGTTATGGCAAAGTTATTATTTATATGCCATTATGTTATGTTATGGGCCGTTATTATGTTGATTAAAAAAAAATGTCATCTACTTTTTTCATGAAACACAAGGCAGATCACATTTTCAGAATTCAGACGATAGACTCTCGCTTTCCCTCTCACTCTCTCTCTCTCTCTCTCACACACACTACACACACTCACATCTCATGAGAGCCCAGCTGCAGTGAATTTCAGCTCCTTTGTATGAGAACAGCAAGTTATGCATAGTATTAAAACATTGAACAGTTGGACATGTTCATTCAAGAAGGTCAAATTAAGCTCACCTTTAAAAGTTATAGTGAATATTAATCAATTCTGAAATTTCACCCGAACTCTGAACATCCTCATGTGTATTAAGAATATCATAGAACGATACTTTTACACACACACTTTCAGTGTGTAACCTTGATTTTGTTTGTCTGATCCCTGAAGTGACCGTTTGGCCATGCGTCAGATCCGTTTCATCTTGCAGCACCTTGGTCTTACCAGCTCAACGTGTGATGACAGTGTCCTCGTGAAGGAGGTTTGCAGCGTTGTCTCACGCCGGGCAGCACAGCTCTGTGGTGCTGGTTTAGCTGCTGTGGTTGATAAAATAAGACAGAACCGCAACATGCAACAGCTCTCAGTTACAGTTGGGGTTGATGGCACCCTTTATAAGATGCACCCTCAGTAAGTATGGTTTGTGCCCAACCTTTTAATAAAAATGTTTTCCCCTTTCATAAAGATTTAACCCCGAAATTCTAACCCTAATGTCTCTTCAATCCAAAGTTTTGCAGGAGTCGTGCAAGAGACATTGCAGGATTTGGCACCACAGTGCAAGGTGACATTCCATAAGTCTGAGGATGGAAGTGGAAAAGGAGCAGCACTCATAACCGCAGTGGCCTGTAGAATCAGGAGTAATACACTGGCCAATAGCTCAAACTAATTTTCTGTACCTTGTCTGCCTACATAGAATATCTGCCTGTATCTACATCATTGTCTGCTTTACAAAAGTTCTGATGAGTTATTCTGTTTTTAGGTTTATTGGAGTCTATATTGATGTGAACTGATAGTAGGCTTACATGCATTAAATAGACTAAATTAAAACCAGACTTTCAAAATTGATCCTCTTATGTTTCAGTGTTACTGTTTTTAAAAGTGGTATGAACTAGTTGTAACACTTGAGACTCTCGAGACCAAATTTTGAAGGTCTTGGTCTCGGACTTGACTTCCAGAAGTCTGTGCTTTCCTCTTTTCTTTCTGCCAAAGAACCCGCTTTCCACCTCTCCTTCATCTTCGACCCACTGTAGCTGAATCCCCACCGGCGCCCTGTAGGTTAACGGTGCTGGTGGCGGGGGTTGTTAACCCGGGCCACGACCGATCCGGTATGGAATTCTTTGGATGAACCCTCATATTTGTTTAGCAAAGTTTTAAGCCGGATGCCCTTCCTAACTCAACCCTCTGCATTTACCCGGTCTTGGGACCGGCCTACAGTTTCCACTGGCTTGTGCCCATCATACGGCTGCATTCTCTCACTTCTGTATAACGAAGGTGATTTTTTTTTTTCTTGTAATAAAAAAGACAAGATTGCTTCCTGACTTATTCTGTCAGGAAAAGACTTGCCAGAACAGCTGGTGTCAGAAGTGGGATTCCAGGAATGATCGATTAAAAGTCACTGGCAGATTAATGCTGTATCTTCTGTATTGGCACCGATTGTGCCATTTTCTTCTGGAACCCTTGTAAAAGTGTCAGTTGTTTCCACCATCTTTCTTGCTTTGTGTTTGTGATTTCTGTCTCCTGCTCAATTGACCTGCTGCCCGGAGTCCCTCTCCCCAACAGCCGACTCTATATTCTCTAGGCCTAAGAAGGAGACAATGGAGGAATATATCCAAGGTCCTTCCTGCATCACTTCCGGGTTATCGTAATTTTAAATTACAGCGTTATAAATAAATATATTTTATATATATGAGGGGCACCACGTCATATTTTTACAAGATTAACTTGAGGCGAAATGACGACTAACGTTTTTAATCCGTCTCTTTTCGGAAGGTGGCTTTGAGTTCTAGACTTTCCAGAGGTTTCGTTCTGAACCCAGTCACACAAAACAATGATGCAAGTGGTGAATTGTATCGAAAATTTCATAGTAAAAAGGGGTTTCTACAGGCTAAAACACAAAACAAACAAGGTACAGACGAGCATTGGCAAAGGAAGGGATTTGTGACGTGAGATTAGCAAAATGGGCGTGTAGTGAATGCATATCGCTGAGGACTCCCCTTCTCGTCAATTGAAATGTCTGCATAATGGTAGTGCCTTAATGTAAGCTTTGAACAGACAATAAAGATGCTAGGCAAGAGTCTCTCACTTCAATGTTTTATTTATAGCCCAACATAAAACAATATTGTGGTATTTTACCAAATACACTATGTATTCACATAATACACCATACAGCTACAAAGAGAGAACAAAACCACTTTTTACATACTGCATCCTTGACATGGAAAATTAAACAAGAAAACTGGAAAAGTAATGTAGCTGCCAGTTATGTAGGTAGATTTTTTTTTCCTCTTCATTTGTATTATTCAGGGTTGCTTTTCCCAAATTTTGAGTTTCATTCAATTAGGTGTTTAATGGACTTATAAAAAAGTAGGCCATGCACAGTGTGATGAAAAAAGTCTAACTATGTGCGTGTCCACAAAAGGCGAAATACACAAACAAGTAGAATTAAGAAGATAAAAGAGGCAGTACACATTTTCTATTCTTCTTGTTCAAATATCTCAGCACTCTGCACAGTAACATTTACAACAACATCCTAAAAGGGTCATTTCCATGTGATGTACCAAACATAAAATCCAGATAACAGTCTTCACATAATACAGAGTTACTTATCGTCTAAGATTACAGGAGTTCAAGTACAGTATGTGGAATGAAGACTAATAAAGAATGCAAATGACAGGTCGAGTGTAATAAAACGGGATGTCCATCTATTCATTTCCTATACCACTTATCCTCATCAGAGTTGCAACGTACAAAAGGATGTGCAGCATTGTAATAAAATACTAAGCGCCATGGCAGTTTGTGATCTTCCAAAAACTCTGATCAAATGTAGAATTCTCTTGACATTTTCAGAAAAACAGCTGTGGTAAACCAAATAATTTGCACAGTGACTTGAAGGTTTTGTGTTATAGCACCAACTCCCAGAGAACAAGCAAACTTTTCATGTATTTCAAAACGTTCGCTGTATGCACCGTTTGTATCCAAGTATGTGACGCGGGCTGTTCATAGTGGTTGAAAAGTAAAAATAATTGCAGACCAGGTGTTTGATGAATAAGGAATTTCTACAAGAAAAGGTTTCTAACAAAGATATTCTGCAGGGTGCATATTTAAGTTGAGAACTATAGACAATAATAATGATGGGTCAAATCAAACGAGCAGTGAACACCCCCCATGACGTAGCTTGAGCCTGCATCTGCAGATACCAGTGTGTTTCTTAAAGCGCTCCTTTTGGATATGTTGACTTGCCTGCAGGTTGATAACGCTTTTCATCCCTCCATCAGTCACTTAACTGCGATTGCATTGTAACGACTGAACCTAAGCATGAAAAAGCAGCCTCAGTGTGGTTTAAGGTAACAAACCTGACCTACCAGCAACTCTAAAGCTCACTAGCTAAGGCTTATAGTCTTGTTTGCTAGTTTAAACATCAGATAGTTTTTGTTTGGATTCTGGAATAATAATAATAATAATAACAATAACACAGAACATTTGCATACAAGTCAGCTTCAGGAGGTGAGTCTTGGTACCTTTGGTGCAAAACTATTTTCCACTTTTAGGGCAAGCTAAATGACTTGAGATCATACTTGTTTTGCAGGTTTCAGGTTTGTAGTAAAAACTTGCTATTCTCCAGTTTTGTATGCATTTAAGTGTTCTAAATTGGACGTTTTAGCTTGTGTTTCGCGAGTAACGTTCTTTAACCAGTTACATGCGGACTTTAGGATACAGTTACAGTACTTGTGAGAGTAGAACAAATGTGTTACGAAGTGTACATGTACACACAAAACACGGAGACCAAGCGTACTGTTGTCAAAATACCCCCTACACTTTTAGGATTTACATACTATCCTCACCAGTTAAATAGTTTTACCTAAATATTTTACTATTTACATATGTATCTATCTCTTCAGAAAATTAAAAAAAACTAACTTTCAAGTTGTCAATAATCAGCTTTTTTTTTGTCATTAAAATCAAGTTTAAAAGTGCTTTTAAAAATCTGTTCTTTTCTATGTACAATTTGTATTAGCTATATAAAAATGAAAAGGAAAAAAAAGAACCCAAGGACAATCATTATCATCACCATTAATAAATAAAACTAAAACAACAACCAAAAAAAAGGATAAAGTGATTGTGGAGATCTCGAGTTCACAAAGGTACATGCATGATTCTCTGCCCTCAGTAGCAAGTTGTGATTGTGACCAGTGTCTCTACGGCATGAGGTAGAGCGCTGGAGACTAACGAGGTCTTTTCACAGATGAAAAGTGTCGTGACCCTAAAAACTGCCCAGCAACCGGGAGTCAGCCTGCATGCAATCCAAATTATTCACTCGTTTTTACTTACACCCCCTCCCTTTTTGTGACAAAACCATGCATCCACTCCTGAATGCATGGTTCATGGGGATGAAATCAAAATAAGCAAATCATCCACATGTCTCACTCTTTGGCTCTTTTACACAAACACACATGCAAAGTGAGAGATTGATTGACTCGTTGCATTCGGTACCAACTCCCAGAAGCTGCACCATTAAATCTAAGCTTGTTCCATCAACAAATGGGAAACAAACAATCTGTTTACGAGGTGCCTGCAGAAGGACCCCTCGTGCTCTGCTTGAAGATGACAGCACCATGCAGAGGAGAGGATGGGCCTTCACAGTAAATCAAGTGTAGAAGGAGAGCACCAGAGTGTATGTATGGATCACTAAAAGTACTCCTATCACTTATGTTCTAACCCAGGTTCTTTCCAGAATAGTTTCACATTTGAGCTTCATTTGGACAAAGATCACCACTGCCTTTGGTAAACCTGTCAGAGCTCAGCGACCCCTCTGCCGGCCTGGCCCTGGAGGGTTGATGCAGCAAGGCAAGGCTAAACTGGCTTCTGAATGAAACTCACTGTAAGTGCTAGTAAGTGTCTGCTGTCTGAACGTGCCACTTTGAAAAGGCAGTCAAGTCTGCCCTCTAGAGTTTACACTTCAAAGTGTTCACTCCTTACTGAGGAAGTTAACGAGATCCTCTTTGATGCAATAGTTGCAGATCTGGGATCAGGTGGAATTTGCAAACAAGACAAGCACACACACAAAAAACACACTTGTGGTGGTGTAGTAGATGAGCTAGAAAACATTTTCTCTCAAACCACAGGACCTCGATTTTAGTTAGAGCACCGAAGTAGAGCATCAAGTGCCATGAAGAGCATACAGTAGGTGAATGAAAATCCCTCAGAGCTGGAAGTTGAGCACCAGTCATAAGCTGCTGGGGTGTAGAACAGGAGGAGGAGCACATTAAGGAATGACAAGAGATCTGCTCTTATTGCAGATGTGTTCTTTACCTTCCTTCTTTTTGCAAAATGCCAATTGCTTTCATCGCAAGGACACAACTACTTCATTTCTCCAGAAACATTACTTTTCCAATACATAACCAACCTAAGAGGCATGTTTTTTGGGATGAGGGGGGAACGGGAGTACCTGGAGAAAAAACCCAAACCATTTTTGTGTCAGTCTCAATGAAAATTAAGATATTGTTTTGGTGTTTCTCAAAGCTGTGCGACTGGGAAAATTCTGTTCACAATGTGAGGAGAAACATAGCAGTCACAAATAATGCAAAAATATGTTTCATCGCACAACTGTGAAATTGGTCAATTGAAAATTCCAGACTTAAAACATATTTCTCACAATTTTGACGAGCTCAAAGTGAACTTGAAACCTTCGTCATGATCATGAGTTATCCAGTCCACTAACTTGTACGAAAGAGACTGATCTCTTGTCAGGCAGATAGTGGCTCCTCCTTTTAATACAGCTGGAAGATTGACAAAGAAAAGACAATAGGTTTTCCAAACATGGAAAAAGAAAGTCTGACCGATTCAGACTTGCTTAAAAATATATCGAACAAAAAACAAATCACGTCATTAATAATAACATTATTGAAAACAACCATGATAAAAAAAAAAACAACAATTCTTCATATTACAATACCTGCAATAACAACATTGACAGTAACAATTGCAATTATAATAATATGGATAATAATAGCAATATTTAGAATCATTCAAATTCTATAAACAAGAAAAAGCAATGGAGTTCCTCCCAAGGGAAGGGAGAGGAAGAGCACCACAGGCAGCTTGTCGAAAGCCCCAAAACTGCCTGACATGAGGTAAAAAAACAACCATAAAAATGTCCCCACTTCTGAGTGTGGACTGCAGAGGGGGAAGATGGAGAGATGGCAGACTGTGTGACATGCTCGAGACATTCATCTTGCTCATCCCTCTATCTGGCTCCACATTTGCCCCACCCGCTAGCTGTTGGTGGCTGACGTCACACAAAGTGGCTGTAAGGCCCAGTGAGCTGCGTGAAGGCATAGGGAGACACATTAACCATTGAGGTGGTGTGGAAAGTGGGAGCTAACCGTGTCACTGGCCCCTCCCTCTTGTCTTTCGATTGTCCAGCACCTGACGTGGCCCCTGCCGCCGTGGCCCCCCATTTGCGTTTCTTGCTAAGCGCCTTGATTTCCTCCTGGGAGAGGCCCAGGAGAGCTGCTTCCTGCTGCCTCTGGAGCGCCCGCTCTTCGAGCATCTTCATTTTGGCCTCCCACAGAGCCAAACCGTGGATGGGTTGCTGGAGGTTTTTGTGCTGATAGAATACCAGAGAGATGCGAGAGGGGTGGGAGCGATCAGGCTTTTTGAGCGGAGTGGTAGCATGTAGTTCCCGACGGGCACATTCAATTAGGATGGACCCGTGGGCTGGTGCTACCGCTACTCCCCCAATGTTGGGATCGAGGAAATTGTGCTCACTATCAGACCACACCTCGTCGTCATCTTCCTCCTGGCCCTTGGTGCTCTCAGCGTCACTCTCCGCTCGACTGGGGTCCCAGCAAGGCTGATCTGACTGCTGCAGGGCGTCAGGGAAGAGGCGTCCCTCAGGGGCAGGGGATGGTGTACTGCCTGCGACTGAGCCTCCACAGGACTTCCAGGCTTTCTCTTGAACCCCAAGGGGAGTGGAACAGCGACTTTCACCCGTTTTGGACCACATCTTGTCTGGGTAGGCACCGGCAGGATTGCTGTGCTTCAAACCAGGGCTATATGCACCGTGCCCCGTAGCCCAAGACTTTGGCTCGGGACTTGGCGCAGGGCTGGCCCACTGCCTGGGAGTGGCAGGCTGCGGTATATGTGAGGGGGAATGAGAATTGCCAGGGTGTGGAATTAAGAATGGGTGAGTGATACCTGGCTGCGGTGTACCCGGATGAGGGGTGCTTGGGCGTGGGGTGGATGGACGTGGAGATCCTTGGTGTATGTTACGCAGGGTGCCTAAATGAGGAGAGGAGGAGGGAGGTACATGGGGGACTGGTGATGCAGCAGTGGATTCCATCAGAGTATTTGAGGCAGGGAAGGAGGTCCACGGTTGGGGGTAAGGAGAGGGTTGCTGCTGCAAATGCTGGTGGAGCATCTGCTTTTCTGCGTTAGAAAAGGAGTCTTCAGGGTGTTGTTTTGGATTTTGATGATCCCAGTTTGTAGGAACGAGACTTCCATTGGACCTATTTCCTGGCCAGTTAGTCGGTTGGGTGGCACCGGGTTGACTCAGCCCTGTGTCCTCACAGACTGGCATATCCATTGGCTCCTGCTTGATGACTGGGGTGCCTATATTGGAGGCCTCAGAGGGGACTGAAGAAGGACGTGACTGGTTGTAGTCTGAAGACTGGCTATTATTTTGGGTTGGTTGCGCTGGATGGCCGGGATAGGAATGAGCTAGTCTAGCCTTAAAGCTGTGAATATCAGGCTTATTGTCTAACTGGAAAGCCATTCTGCCTGCTTTGGACAAAGAGCTGCTGCGACCCTCGTAGGTCCTCATCTTGGGCGCAAAAAGTGCATTGGAGGGGTAGTTGTAGAAGCCATAGTGCGATGCTGGCAGATTCTGGTTATAGCCATTTACTGGGTCTCCTGCAGAGGGCTGGCCAGTTGTGGGGAGGCCTCCCCTTGCATAGTAGGCAGGATGTGGGCACATGGTCTTGATTGCATCTGCTGCTTGCAAAGAGTATGCATCCATTGATCCGTTGAATGGCTCCTTTTTAATGTTGGGCTTAACCTCTTGTTTTGTGATTGCTGGATGTATAAAAATTGGAAAACGTTACACAGAGGACTTGCGAAGCACATTTGAGCCTAGCAAGAAGAATGAACCTGAAACAAAAACTTGAATCTACAACGCAAATTCCAATGAAGTTGGGACATTGTGTTAAACATAGATAAAAACTGAATACAATGATTTGCAAATCATGTTTGAAACGTCGCCGGCTTCTCTGGGCCCGAGCTCATCTAAGATGGACTGATGCAAAGTGGAAAAGTGTTCTGTGGTCGGACGAGTCCACATTTCAAATTGTTTTTGGAAATTGTGGACGTCGGGTCCTCGGGGCCAAAGAGGAAAAGAACCATCCGGACTGTTATGGACGCAAAGTTCAAAAGGCAGCAATCTGTGATGGTATGGGGCTGTGTGTTTAGGGATTTCATCATCTACGGTCCAAGTTTCAGAGAATCTGGAGAAATCACTGCATGTAAGCAGCAAGGCCGAAAACCCACATTGAATGCCCGTGACCTTCGATCCCTCAGGCGGCGCTGCATCAAAAACCGACATCAATGTGTAACGTGTCACCGCATGGCCTCAGGAACACTTCAGAAAGCCAATGTCAGTAAATACAGTTCGGCGCTACATCCGTAAGTGCAACTTGAAACTCTACTATGCAAAGCAAAAGCCATTCATCCACAACACCCATAAACGCCGCCGGCTTCTCTGCGCCCGAGCTCATCTAAGATGGACTGATGCAAAGTGGAAAAATGTTCTATGGTCCGACGAGTCCACATTTCAAATTGTTTTTTGGAAATTGTGGACGTTGTGTCCTCCGGGCCAAGCAGGAAAAGAACCATCCGGACTGTCATGGACGCAAAGTTCAAAAGCCAGCATCTGTGATGGTATGGGGCTGTGTTAGTGCCAATGGCATGGGTAACTTACACGTCTGTGAAGGCACCATTTAATGCTGAAAGGTACATACAGGTTTTGGAGAAACATGCTGCCATCCAAGCAACGTCTTTTTCATTGACGTCCCTGCTTAGTTCAGCAAGACAATGCCAAACTACATTCTGCACGTGTTACAACAGCGTGACTTCGTAGTAAAAGAGTGCAGGTACTAGACTGGCCTGCCTTCAGTCCAGACCTGTTTCCCATTGAAAATGTATGGAGCATTATGAAGCGTAAAATACGACAACGGAGACCCCGGACTGTTGAACAGCTGAAGCTGTACATCAAGTAAGAATGGGAAAGAATTCCACCTACAAAGCTTCAACAATTAGTGTCCTCACTTCCCAAACGTTTATTGAATGTTGGTAAAAGAAAAGGTGACGTAACACAGTGGTAAACATGACCCTGTCCCAGCTTTTTTGGAACGTGTTGCATCCATAAAATTCTAAGTTAATGATTATTTGCTAAAAACAATAAATTTTATCAGTTTGAACATTAAATATCTTGTCTTTGTCGTGTATTCAATTAAATATAGGTTGAACATGATTTGCAAATCATTGTATTCTGTTTAACACAACGTCCCAACTTCATTGGAATTGGGGTTGTAAATGCAATTCATATTTGTGAATGAAACAAGACTAACCCTTATTGCCTGGATGTTGAGGAGACTCACTGAAACATACTTCAGCCTTGACCACTGTCTTCTTCTCTGGTGTTTCTGCTGCCTGCTGCTGGAGTTTACTCTTCTTCTTCTCTGATGCAGCTTTCTTGGCGTCCAAGCGGCGCTGTCGACACGACTTGGCCGGTTCGGGCAACCTGCGTACTTCTCGGCGGAAAGCCTGAAGCACCTGAATGGCTCCCGTCTTCATTTTGAGGCGCTGGCCCTCCTCGCTGCCGAATTCGTCAGTGGTGGAGACTTTGTAGAGGGGCAACACATGGAGCTGTTCATCCTGAGGAATCTCCCCCACCATGCGGTTGTCCTCCTTGGTCAAAGTGCACACCTAAAAGCGAGTAAGAAAAAAAGCACAACTGTCATGCTGGCACCTTAAACATTTCACTGTAATCCCGTCCCAGGATATTAGAGACCGTACCACTGTGCAACCATTGTAAAGGTTGTGCTGGTCCTTATGGGCGTGGGCACAAAAGTCCAGGCAAGCGGTGACTCCAGCGAATGGTCTGCCCGCCTTCAAACCCAGCCTGCAGTCTGAAGCCTTTGTCTCTGATTGACACTGACGGATAGAGCCGAGATTACATGAAAATTGCAAAAGATATTATTTTTTCATTTTTAGTATTACGTCACAATGCCATCAAGAAGAACATAGTCTGATGAACCATTTCAAAGTGTTCTCCAGAATTTGAAGTAAAAGTGAAGAGAATAAACTGAAGTTTCTGAATATAAACAATAACAAAATGTGTTAACATTTGATGCGCGAAAGTTAGCAAAAGCACTGCACACAACCTCATAACGTTATCTGAGATACATACAAGCGCAGCTTGCCAGTATGACCACCAATACTGTGTCAAACTGCTGAAGTCGAAGATCTGGTGTTGACACCACTCTGTATCTAGTATGCAAGGCAGCATAATATCAAAATGAACTATAGGCAGTTGTTTTAACGTCAAATTTCAACATGGTTATTGTCAGTGTGCTTTTACAACAGTTTAACAGTTAAAGTGTGCAGCGGTGTCGGACTGCATTGCAGTTTGCCTGTACCGAAATGAAGAAAAGAAAACAAAACGGTCACTAGCACTAAAGCACTATCAACTTTCCATCCATCCATTTTCTGAGCCGCTTCTCCTCACTATTTTTGGTATTTTAGCAAGAGACATGAAGTCGCCGCACATGATTTGCTTTCACGGGCCACATAAAATGATGTGGCAGTCTGGTTGTGTCCCCTCAGGCCATGAGTTTGACACCAGTGATATGGAATGTGACGGGGAACGTTGGCACCTTCTTGAGTACAAGTGCATAATTTCAGTATTCAGATCCATATTTGTGAACCAACCTGGTTACTGTAGGCCTGAGGAGCCAACTTCCTGTACAATGGAGCCACTTCGGTGGCCAGATTCTGGAACTGATCCCTGAGTTTGTCCTCCTGACAAGAAAAATATGAAGACACAGAAAGTACAGCATTAAATTTATACACACACAAAAAACATGGTTACATAAATGTAGACGAGTTAAAGTCAGTTATAAGATGCAGATGTTAGTACCTCTTCAGGGCGCTCTCCTTGTAGCCGGAACTTGCGCGGTGTTTTGCTTCGGGCGTATTTACAACCATTAAAGTACATACTCCAAGAACAGCCAAAGGAAAAGGATGCGCCACAAGTGTCAGGGTCCTTGCCTTGACACGCACATGTACGACTGCAGGGGGAGACGGTGAGCACATTTTCAGAATGAATTAAGATTTACAGTCATTTCATCATACCTCTATCTAAGATAAAGACAACAACATAAAGAATGAGTATAAAACCGTACCCAAATATTAGTACTAGTATCATGGTACTTTAGTAGTACCAGTACCCAAATATTAGTACTAGTATCATGGTACTTTATTGTTTAGCGAACATTTATATAAAATTTCTAGCAGATACCAAAAAAAAAAAAAAAAAAAAACTTTGTCTCTACATATCATAAGAATTGTTTTTAGGAATGCTGTATTTTTGAGTCCCCACTATATTTCAAGCGAGATGAGTTAAGTCATCACTTGGGTCAAGCAAGTCATTATTCAAGTCGTACAATCTTGCTCAGTCACAACATTCTGTATAATGGAGAGCCATCCATCCATCCATTTTCTGTCCCGCTTCTCCTCACTTGGGTCGCGGGCGTGCTGGAGCTTATCCCAGCTATCTTCGGGCGAGAGGCGGGGTACACCTTGAACCGGTCGCCAGGCAATCGCAGGGGGCACAGAAACAAACAACCATTCGCACTCACCTACGGGCAATTTAGAGTCTTCAATTAACCTAGCATGCATGTTTTTGGGATGTGGGAGGAAACCGGAGTGCCCGGAGAAAACCCACGCAGGCATGGGGAGAACATGCAAACTCCACACAGGCGAGGCCGGGTTTTGAACCCCGGTCCTCAGAACTGTGAGGCAGATGTGGTAACCAGTTGTTCACCGTGCGCGGACTAATAGATTTTTCGGTGATCATAATACACAAAAAAAGTCGATTTACAACTTGTAAAAGTTAAATTAACAACAAATGAGATTATGAAATGAAATGTAATGGACTGAATCATTTTAAAGTTACATTCAAAAAATAAATAAAACAAATTGTCATGTGTACTTTGTGGTTAAGCCGTCCAAAATCAGTCTCTGTATTGTGCTTACTTTTAGTGAGGGATAAAGAAAGAAGAATAGGACATGGCTTTCTGAATCGCAACCTAACTGTACCTTTGTCAAATAAGTCCCCCCAGCTACTTACTCATCATTGAGGCCACAGCGTCTACTGGTAGGGTTGCCAAATTTGGTGAGGGTGTCGCTGATCTCACGGTACAATGTGTCAGCCATAGACCTTGGGACACCTTCCCATGCCATGATTAGAATGATGATGACTGCATTGCCACAATGGTGGCCTGCACGGTGACGCACCAGACACAAGAGCTTTTCTTTCTCACTCCCACGTCGAATCACCTGATGGAGTTGAACATTTTTAGCTTTGACACTTGAAGCTATAGTCACGATCAATTGTCAATCTTTGAAAGGACAGACTTCCAAAAAGAAATACACACAAGTGCCATGAACTTCAAAGCTCACATTTAGATCTGTCCGATTTGTGTTAGAATGTTGTACAGAACGTTAACTGGGATATTGATAACAGGAGCGGAAACCCCGTCACTTTTAAACGTTATTGACCTACATTTTGGCAAACAATCTACTTTCGCCATTCACTAAAAGACGAGACATGCATATGGTTTTAAAAGATATTTTAGAGATCAAGAATTCCAATCCTAAAGAAAAACTTCACCTGCTTTCCATCTTATTGATCGGGTCATTTTGAAAAGCTGTCATACAATAGAATGTGATGCATAGCTCTTTTTCTCTGGCTTTCCAGTTTCTTTCGCTCATTTAAAACCTCTCTGACACTTTATGTCTACCCTCTTCAATATTTACTTTTGAAAGTTTGTTGGCACAGGAGGATCCAATACAGCCCAGTATGTTACATCTCCCAGTGCAAGATAATTTCATGTAGTTTGGAAACACCCCATCACAATGCATCGAACAGGGTGTGACGCGGCTTACCCATTTAGCGATTGGGCACCCTCTTGAGCTTTTCCCCTCTCTGCCTGTGTAGACCACTTTTTCTATCCGGATGGCATCTCCTTTCTCCCCATACCTGCGCATGACAAGAGTAACACATGAAGGGTTATTTTATTATTTACCTACCACTAAACAATGCATTTTTTTAAAAGCCAGACTGTCTTATCCGACTCTCAGATGGCTTGTACAGCTAAACATACACTGTAGTGTACAGTATAGTATACAAAGTGTGTGTACAATTTGCTTTGTTCAGTGTGTGAGAATAGGCAAGAGGACAACTTGTGGCTGCCCTGAGCATCTGAAAGTTGTACAGAGGACCTCGAAAGGAGACAACTGTTAGTTTGTATTTGAAATATATCTGTTGCAACTCTTGTCCTGGAACTCTTCTGCCACACTTTGTATGCAGGGGCGTTCCACCCATGGAGTTCACTTTCCGGTAAAAGGGGTATTTACCCACACTCTTCCCGCTGTTATCAATAGCTATTCGGTTTATTGTATTATTCTACAGCAATCCGTGCATATTTTCCCTTCTTCCATTTCTTCCTGTGGAACATACTGTATCCCGAGCTGAAAAACTCATTGGTGTCAAGGAACTATGATGAAGTGACACAGCTCAACAGAAAGGCAAGTTTTGTAGAGGAGAAGAGGAGAAGCAAAGTTCAGCCTGGGTGCTGGATTTTTAGCAGTGGTTTGAAGAGTGCCTTCACCGCCTGTGCACGTGTGTGCACTTCCTTCTCATGTTCATTTCTTCTAAGAATTATAGTTCAGAAATAAAGTACAAGTACTTGAAAATAGGGAGTTACTTTTCAATCACCCAGTATATCACATATCACACACACACACATATATATATATATATATATATATATATATATATATATAGCTGCTTTTACGTGTGTATTTCTAAAGGTCAATTTGTAGCGAAAGGGTTTTTACGGACCGAGTTTGGGATCAGAGGTTGCACCGGGGACGGGGGGCAGGTCATCAGAACTCATATTAAATCTCCTGACAGCTTGATATCGGCCTTTGTGAAAACTTCAACCTGACTAGATTTGGCATGACAGTGAGCACAATGGTGTCCCACTGAATGGGGAATCACCCTAAGGTGGCTGAGGGTTTGAGAGGGGGTGTAAGCTGTATCACCACATGGGGCCAGCCTGGGTCAGGGGTGGGTCAAAGTTCGGCCAGGAACTATGGTGTCTTACTGAGTTACGTCATTTCTCAAACAACAATAAGAGGTTTCTAACTTAACATCCCCCACAACATCAGTCCTCTCCAGGGACTGATGCCTCAGCAGCACTCTTCACAAAGAGCCTCTCCGGGAAGATTCACACATGAAATGTTCATGCGACGAGAATCAAATCAAGCTTCTAAAACAATCACTTAAAATGTGACTGCCTTGTGTCGTCTCATTGGTGAATTGGAGTCAAATGACATTAGTGTTCACGTTTGATTGGCGCAACGGGCGCCCTATGCGGAAGTCGAAGATGGAGTCTAAAAATAGACTCCAAAAATATATATATGTGTATTTACACACAGTGGGTACGGAAAGTATTCAGACCCCCTTAAATGTTTCACTCTTTGTTATATTGCAGCCATTTGCTAAAATCATTTAAGTTCTTTTTTTTTTCCCCTCATGAATATACACACAGCACCCCATATTGACAGAAAAAACTGAATTGTAGAATTTTTTTTTCATTTGCACAATCCACATTGTCCCGGGTTATCACGCTACTAGTCACTTTAAACTGCATACACTCCTTGAAGTCTCGGTGCCCTTTGCACAATGGTCATTGCACCGGACTATTGCTATATTAGTCATTCAAACTGCTCTAAGTGCTCGAGGACTCGGCATCGTTTTGCACAATTGTCAAAAAAATAAAATATAAATAAATAAACATTTTAAATTAAAAAAAATTGTACCGGGATTACCAGATAACTAGCAACCATTTATTTCTCAGTGACTGTTTTTCTCAATGTCTTTATGTCTCCAAAGTGTTCTCTGTCAATTGACTGTCTGTTGTTGTACTAGAGCGGCTCCAACTACCGGAGACAAATTCCTTGTGTTTTTTTGGACATACTTGGCAAAATAAAGATGATTCTGATGAATATCATTTGCTCTGACATGCACTGTGAGCTGTAAGGTCTTATATAGACAGGGGTGTGGCTTTCCTAATCAAGTCCAATCAGTATAATCAAACACAGCCGGACTCCAATGAAGGTGGAGAACCATCTCAAGGATGATCAGAAGAAATGGACAGCACCCGAGTTAAATATATGAGTGTCACAGCAAAGGGTCTGAATACTTATGGCTGTGTGATATTTTTCTTTTTTAATAAATCTGCAAAATTTTCAACAATTCAGTTTTTTTCTGTCAATATGGGGTGCTGTGTGTACATTGAGGAAAAAAATGAACTTAAATGATTTTAGCAAATGTCTGCAATATAACAAAGAGTGAAAAATGTAAGTGGCTCTGAATACTTTCCGTACCCACTATGTACACACACGTATATAATATATATAGTATATATACTGTATAAACATATTTATATATAGTAATCCTTTAAGGCATACAATTATTTAAGTCGATTGTCACGAGCATATGATTGTTTTTCAATGAAGCAGTTGCATGAACAACAGAAGCTAAATATTCCTCAGCAGAATAAAAAAAAGACTACCTGCCCCTGTTCTAAGTGGACACATATTTTCAATTATTGAAAAGCTCTACCTTCTTTGCTTTCTTTCCTCATTCATCCTTTGTGTTCATTTGCTCTCCCTCTCTCTGGGTTTTGATATCTATCCATCTTCCTTTATTATTTATCCCATTCTCAGCTATCTGCTGCTGCTTCTTGCTTAGCCTGTGTTATGATGATGACGATGATGATGATGATAATTCCTGTTCCCCCTGTTGGATTCTGGGTCATGGATTCCCTAAGGACAAAATGTGAGGAGGCGCAGGAGGAGGAGGAGGACGTGAGGGAGAGGAGACTGAGAGCACGGAGAAGTAAGATAAAGAGAAGACAAACCGTGTCTCCATTAGGTCTCTTATGGAAGCCACGGTAGGTCCAGATCCCAAGTGATTGTAGTAAGGCCCTTCATCTTTCTCCAGGACTTGTTCTAAGAAAGAAAAAAAGATACTCAATCATAACTACATTGAAAAGGCACGGTGGAGTATAGCCAATATCTTTGAACTGTACAACTAGAATAAACATTTCATTCTGTCACGTGTAATATTATCAGCAGCACAGTTGTGTAAAACTGCAAACCACTTTGCAAATAAAGCTAGCACTTTGAGTAGAACAAAATTAGCATGTAAACTGAGTGCCACTCATAGATAGGCTTTATGGCCTGCTCGTTACCATATTGTTAGTAATCAGCTGAGTCGGTAAGTACTGAACGTGTGCATGTGTCTCAAGTTCAGAGGCAATATGAGGTCACTTTGTCTGCAGAGAGGCACCAGGGCGTGGCTCAGGGCATAATCTTCTATGAAATTCTTGCATTCTCAAGAATGCCTTCTACAGCATTCTGCAGTATATCCTGTATTTATGTGACATTGAGGCAGTATCATTTAAACGTGGTGTTATATTGTTGGGTTTATTAGCTGGTCTCGACGCTTAGTAGAAGTAAATACCGCAGCTAGCGAGGCTCGAAATAAGCGGATTCACGAGGTAATTTGCGAATCAAAATAAGCATTTTGCACCTCATGAAAACACGTTGAAAAGCACAATTACGAATCACAGATTTTTAGGTTTTTCCAGTAATTGAACCACAGAGACTGTCCCAAAAAGCTTCACTGGGTTGGACGCACGAGCATTAATGTGGCAAAACGCGCTTACGCCACCTACGTGCGGGAAGTAAGGGACGGAATCGAAGCTATTTGGTTGACGTTGCGAGCAGATGGCGACGACAATTAGAGAAGAAAAAGGAAGAAATAAGACAGAAAGTGTGGGAGCATTTCAGCCCGAAATGCAAGATGAGTACTGCAACACTCATCTTGAGCCGTCACCTTATCGTGGTGGAGGGGTTTGTGTGTCCTGATGATCCTAGGAGCTAAGTTGTCTAGGGCTTCACGCCCCTGGTAGGATCACCCATGGCAAACAGGTCCTAAGGGAGGGACCAGACAAAGCACGGCTCCAAAAAACCCTATGTAGAATAAATCAAAAGGATCTAGGTTTCCCTTGCCCGGACGCGGGTCACTGGGGCCCTCCTCTGGAGCCAGGCATGGAGGTGGGGCTCGAAGGGGAGCGCTTGGTGGCCGGGCCTGCACCCATGGGGCCCGAAACACAACCCAAAGGGTAACGTGGGACCCCCTCCCCATGGGCTCACCACCTGTGGGAGGGGCCATAGGGGTTGGGTGCAGTGTGAGCTGGGCGGTGGCCGAAGGTGGGGACCTTGGCGATCCGATCCCCGGCCAGAAACTGGCTCTAGGAACGTGGAACGTCACCTCTCTGGCAGAGAAGGAGCCCAAGCTGGTGTGTGAGGTTGAGAAGTTCCGACGAGATATAGTCGGAACTTCACACTGCTTGGGCTCTGATACCAGTTTTCTTGAGAGGGGTTGGACTCTTTTACACTCTGGAGTTGCCCATGGTGAGAGGCGCTGAGCAGGTGTGTGTATACTTATTGCCCCCCGGTGGACGAGAGGGTAGCCTCACGCCGCCCTCGGGTGGAGGGACGGGTCCTGACTGTTGTTTGTGCCTATGCACCAAACAGCAGTTGAGAGTACCCACCCTTTTTGGAGTCCTTTGAGGGGGTACTGGAGAGCGGTCCCACTGGGGACGCCATTGTTCCACTGGGCGACTTCAATGCTCACGTGGGCAATGACAATGAGACCTGGAACGGCGTGATTGGGAAGATATGGAAGATGAATGAATAAGTAATAATAAGTATATTTCCAGAGGAGAAAAAGGAGGAATATCTGAAGGTGGAGGTGAAATTTATTTATTTATTTATTTTTTAAGGTGGACGACACAGCTTGGCAATTATGTAGAGTGGAAGCTACTATTTTCAGGAAATACGGTACATTATAATTCTGTCAGTTACCATTAGTGCCTATCAGTGACCAATCGCCCCAACCATCGCTTCATGCAGCAGCATATAGAATATGCTATGAATATGGTATAAACACAGAAGCTGATGTTTAAAGCTAAACTCACAGTGGAGTTACCTTAATTTTTGCAATAGTGTGCATAAATTATATCCCACAACATGTATACAAATATTGAAACATATTGACTCACCAACACAGGTGCAGGTGGGGAATTCTGCTTGTAGATCTTTAGAAGGTGTATCCAACAAGCTCCTTGTAGGGGTGTCTAAATAGTTTAGGGGGGACTCTAAGAACCCTTTCAAAGATGGAGAGCGGGGCAGGCCATCCTTAGTGGGTGTGTCCTCCTCAGAGTAGCAATTGGTGGAAAGAACAGTTATATCACCTGTGGTTTCAATTTTCATTCGTTTAGGCATGGGAGAACATGGTATGTTGAACGTTTCCTGTATCTGACTATGTTGTGGATGCTCATCAAGTGGGGACTCCTGATGTTGGGAGATGGTGGACTGGGGCTCCTGCTGCTCCAGCATTGGGGTCACCGTGGACGCTTCGTTTGAGGTAACTTCACTTTGGGTTTCAGACTCATTTTTTTTGTCATCCATTTCCTTTTTGTTTGTATGAGGTGTGGAGCTGGACTCAGAAATGTGACTGAATGATAATTGATTCTGGGTGGTAGATGATAATGTAAGATCCTGGGCACCGGTCAAGGACTGATTCATGATCTGAGAAGCTGTAGCTGTCTCAGACATGGCCTCGATGGAAGGTATGTCTGCAGCCGAGTCCCCAAATTCTGCTTCAAACTGCAGGATCAGTTCTTCATATTTAGGGTTTATGTTTATGAGACCTGGTAAATGTGAGGTGTTTGGTAACAATGTGGAGGTCAGAGCTGAGGCAGTGCTAGCATTACTATTGAATAAATTACCCACTTCCTCTGACTTAGCATGGTGTGCATGGGCCATTGGTGGAGGCACAAAGCCAATGAGGGTGGGATTGTTCGATGACAAAGCAGAAGTAGTGGAAGAGGGAGCCATTGAGAGGTTGGAAATTGATACCTGAGATTGGGCTGGGGCAGGGAGGCCTGCAACAGTCGCCTGAGTGGAATTGCTGTGGGAGGGCAAAAGGGGCAGTGAACCTGGCTGTAGGTTATTCAGGGTGTTGGCTCGGCCTGTCATATGTACTGATGTTTTTTCCACAGTTATCTGACTCTTGGGCAGGAAAGTTGGCACAGAGGCTTTTTGCTTGCTCTTCTTGATTATAATCTGTTTGGGTTTAGGAAGGAGAGGGCCTGGGAACATCCCACTCATAACTTTGATGACAGGAGATCCTTGGCTGATTTTTTTCCTCTTGGGTTCCTTGAGCTCTTGTTTTATGCTCAGATGATTGAAACCATTGGCTTCCATCTGTGGCCACCATTTTTTTACGTTTTGATATGCCACAGGGCCTGGTGCGCCAAAGCCAGGGGAATGATTAGAGAATAGGTTCCTCTTGTAGTGAAGGTGCTGTTGCAGAGCTGCCTGAGTTGAGTTTCTAATGGCTGCTTGACCAGGAGATGTGGAAGTACCAGGGTAGTGGCGAGCCTGCAACTGACCATTATCCATATTGTAATGTCCCATGGTGAAAGAATGATCACTCAAGTCTGCCTCTTGCTTTATCCTGGGCAAAGATGGCTGGCCCTGTGCCTGCACGCCTCCATTTTCGCTGTGCTGCTGTGTGGATGGAAGCTTGAAAGATGCATTTATCAACTTTCCACTGGTGGCACCTAACAGCTGTTTGAGTTCTGACACTGGGTCTGACCTACTGTGAGGTGCACCAGCATAGTGGGACAGGTGCTCTTCAGACCCTCCGCATGTGCCCTGCAGCCACCGCTGGGGACTCCGGCCAAAATTTTGAGGATTTCCCCGGCCTAGGAAGGGAGAGGTAGAAGCATGGGGGGGCTGGCCCTGTGAATGGGGCCTGTGGTGCTCACAGGACACTGCTGCCTGCTGGTCAGTGAGTAATCCTGGAGGGACGGACTGAGAACGTGACAATGGACAAGTGACTGCAGTGGATGGAATCATGTTAGTGCAATTTGGAAGTGGCGATGAGAGGTTTTGGGTTTGTTGGTGGAGGTTATTATTAAGGAGGGCTTGGCTTGGAGGACCAGGACCTTGAGTGCCAGTCCCAGATAACTGTGTAAGGGCTTCTATGGCAATAGCTGTTTGAAGACTGACGTTCCTTTCCTTGGCTATAGAGAGCACCTGGGGAGAGCAGGGAATGGGAGGAAGTTTCGAGCAGGGTACTTGACCAGGATGAGAAGCTTTTGTTCGTTGTTGTTGCTGGGGGTACGAAGAAGTCAGGTGGTGGTGGCCCCCGTTTACTAGGAGATAGGGCTGATTCTGCAGATGCGATTGCTGAATGTTAGGCTCTAAATGTGGGCAATCAGTCGTCTTGCTGGTATCTTGGTTCTCACTGGTTGCCAACTTAATTTTTTTCTCCAGCCACTCAAGGTAGTCTGGACAATCAGGCCCATCACAGTCGCAGTTAGGAGGCTTGTGACCATGCTTTGCATGGTTCAGTGCTGTCTGCAGGGTTTTCATGTCTTCTGCAGGTTGGTGACTTGTGTCAGGAGCCACTGCAGAGTGTCCGACCCGAGCCCTACCAGCACCCATTTCCCGGGTGAACTTCTCATACAGCTGCATTGTGTCAGGCTGCACTTGGATGCAGGAAGAGATGGAGGAAGGAGGTAAGGTACCGGCAGTAGCAGAAAAAGTGACCAGATTGTGAGCATCCTCCATATCCACATGGTGGACAGGTTCACTTGGGTTTGCACCGCTGTTATGTTTCAACAATGGTTGCTGTTGCTCTTTACCATGTGTTGGCACCCAACACTGCCTTGGAGGTACACCTGCTGCTCTCTTCTGCTCTGTTTCTGTAGCTGCCTCATCATCATTGGGGTAACAATTCACCCTATTGGACAGGTCCAGGCTCAGCACGCCTTCCTGGAGGCAGTCATGTGACCCAATTTCCATCTGGTCTCCACCTCTGGGGCCATCCAATGAAGTGACTTCGTGAACAGTCTGAAAGACAAAAAGAGTTGTGATAAGTTTTCAAGAAAGTGACTTATCCTACACTGTACACTGCTCTTTGTGATTTACTTTAAAATATACACAAAAACATTTAGATTTTATGTGCATTCCCAAATCATTAAAACACTAACAAATAACAGCATCTTTCCTTTCCTTTCTTTCTCTCTCTCATCAATGTTTCTTTCCTACCTTTCACAAATATACAAACGCACACCCAGTGCTATAAAGTCAGAATAAATAGTTTACCAGGTAAGGTATGGAGTATTCCTTTAGAGGACAAACGGCATAACAGGTCATCTACAGATAATGCAAGCGTTGTGTGTAAAGGGGACAATCCATTGCAGAATGTAAAACAGTCTGTTAGACATTAACCCATAGTACAGGAAGACGTGAACACACACTGAGGAGTGTATGCATAACAGGAATTGACCTGTTATCAAGATTGAAACACATTTTTTATGAATAGTGCCAAATAAATCGGTAAAAAGTTACAAGTTAACTCTTTTGTTACATATACCAGTTTTAGTAGTTAGTAGGGTTGTCTTTTTGAAAACATCACCATCAGAGCACTCATCATAACAAAATGTTTTATTAATTACAAAACTACAATGAGTAAACCTGTTAAGTATCACTGATAGCAAGTGTAACTGCTGTATCATTTTACTGTCTAAAAAGAGAACTAGTGAAAACAAACAGAAAAACCTAAACTAAAAAACAAAAATTCAAATGCTCAACCCAGGCCACAATTATGTATTAAAGGTTACTTGCTAATTTACGAGTAAAATGGAATTTCAGTGCATGATTATGTGACTCGAATTCAACAGCAAGATATTACACTTACACAACTTGCAAAATACTCATAAACATAAACAGATTAAAGAGTGTCGGGAGAAATGGCCAACATAGATCATTCAAGAGCAAACACACAAATCATTAACCGAGTCCGTGTAGTGGCTCGCGATTCCAGAATGTAGAAAACAATGGCAGACTGATAGTCTTAGCATGTGGGTTGACGCCAATGAACTGTGTTGAACTGAATTTGTTAGTATGTACCAATACAAGAGCTATAATAAAAAATCTAATTCTACCCTCAAAAGGAGAAGAAAGCTCCATTTTAATTGACACTGACAGAAAGATTTTCATGTAGTGATATAGCTAAATTCAAATCAAATACTCTCTGAGAGCAATATTTTCATTTGCATTATTTAGGCATAAAGGCGGCACGGTGAACGACTGGTTAGAGCGTCTGCCTCACAGTTCTGAGGACCGGGGTTCAAATCCCGGCCCCGCCTGTGTGGCGTTTGCAGGTTCTCCCCGGGCCTGGGTGGGTTTTCTCCGGGCACTGCGGTTTCCTCCCACATCCCAAAAACATGCATGGTAGGTTAATTGATTACTCTAAATTGACGTAGGTGTGAATGTGTGTGCGAATGGTTGTTTGTTTATGTGTGCACTGCGATTGGCTAGCAACCAGTTCACGGTGTACCTCGCCTCCTGCCCGAAGATAGCTGGGATAGGCTCCAGCACTCCCGCGACCCTTGTGAGGATAAGCGGCTCAGAAAATGGATGGATGGATGAATAGCCATAAAGCTCGCATTTGACTGTTCAAATGGTCATAGACACGCCTAGGGAACATCGCGTGGACATCTCATTGCCTCTGGATTTACAGACCGGGGTGGTGTAGGGTGTGTTCCAACTACAGAGGGCTCTCACTCCTTGGTAAGGTCTGTTTTGGGGTTCTATTGGGAATTTGAATCTCAGATTTAGGAGGAGCAGTATGGTTTTCATCCTGGCCATGGAACAGTGGACCAGCTCTACACCCTCAGCAGGGTCCTCGAGGCTGCGTGGGAGTTCGCTCAGCCTGTCTACATGTGTTTTGTGGACTTGGAGAAGGACCGTGTACCCTGGGGGGTCCTGTGGAGGGTCCTCTGGAGTGTGGAGTGCAGTGGACCAGAAAACCAGTTGACTGCTCATCACCTTTCCAATACTGTCACAACAGCATGCTAGTGGCATTATCATGCTGTGGTGGTGTTTTTCAGCTGCAGGGACAGGACGACTGGTTGCAATAGAAGGAAAGATGAATGCGGCCAAGTACAGGGATATCCTGGACAAAAACCTTCTCCAGAGTGGACAGGACCTCAGACTGGGCCGAAGGTTCGCCTTCCAACAAGATAATGACCCTCAGCACACAACTAAAATAAGTGGCTTCAGAACAAATCAGTGACTGTTCTCGAATGGCCAGCCAGAGCCCTGACTTAAACCCAATTGAGCATCTCCGGAGAGACCTGAAAATGGCTTTCCACCAATGTTCACCATCCAACCTGACAGAACTGGAGACGGACGATCGATCGATCTATCTAATCTAATCTATACACACACACATATATATATATGTGTGTGTGTATATCTATGTATATATAAAATACATAGAAATAGTATAAAAGTGTCAATTTCATTCACCTTGGTTTTGTCATACTAGTGTCCAGAAAAGGCCCGTCTGACTGCTTCTTCTGTTTGACCCTGTATTCTACCTGCGTTGTCCATATTTGGCCACCTCCTTTCCTCTGATCGGTTGCCTCCGTGTAGAAGACCCACTTGTGAGAGCACACGTGTTTATGTTGACAGCGCTGGCTCGGGGGTGGAGAGGTAGGTGGAGATCTGCGTTCGTGACGTAGATAAGCTTGAAAAATTCGAATGACCTAATTTCAGGCCTCTTGGCAGAAAAATATCTGTCGCTCAGGAATGCGTGGACAGTTTTAATTCATAGTTCACATTTTTACTGAGGCACCACAGAGCCACTATAACGTCCCAAATACTAGAGAAAGTCAGTTTGGTGAAAATGGGACCTTTAACAATGCTTCTTCGTAATAAGTCTTATTTCTTTGGTAAGCCTCTTTATTTACCCTTTAAATGGTGCCACATTTGTAAGGAATATGCATTAGTGGGATGAGCAGCCGAGCTGGATCTGTGCTAAATCTTCTGCCAATTCCAAGAATCTTACTTTGCTGTTGCCACTGAGTCTTGCTTTGAGCTTCTGGTTCCTCCAGCTGTAGGCCCTGTTACAGTGGTCAGTTAGCATTGGCTCCAAGAATCGGCATTCCTAATTTGACTGAGCTTATTAGGACCTGTGCGATAGGGCTACTTCAAGCTGGTCTTCTGCAAAATCAAGTTGTGGCGTAATCTCCAGCAGTCTGGGACTGAACTCTAACCTCCAAGATGACAACGCTTGCCCCCACAGATCGGGGCTTATCAAAGGCTACCTCTAGAATTTGGGAGTGGAGAGGATGAAATGTCCTGACCTCAACGCCACTGAACTTCAGTGGGATCAACTTGTGTGTGCTGTTCACAACACAACCATGTTGGCTGACTTTGTTGGTTGAAGAATTGGAAGCCATCCCACAGTTGTGTGTGACCAGGCTGGTGACCAGCATGAGGAGGGGATTCCAGGCTGTTGTGAAAGTGGAGGGTTCTTCTCCACACTATTGGAGCTCCTGACTGTTAAATGACCATATTGTTAAACTGTCAATATCTCGTTTTGTCAGACTTCAATCATCCAATCCACCGAACACCAAACCAGATTGAATGTTACTGGCAAAGAAGATTGGGAAAATATTTCAAGGGTCCATCCTACATACTCAATACTGCTGCTCAACCCACAAATGTGTGTTCCTTACAAATGTGGCAAATCTCGCAAATACAGTATGACGTTAATGATATGAAATCAATCCGCATACAAAAGAGTGATTCGCATATACATTATGTATACCATACAGGAATCAAACAAGTCAAAAGAAAAACATCGTCCTGTTGCTTTATCTGTGTATACTGTATATCAGGGGTGTCAAACTCATTTTTGTCACGGGCCACATCGCGGTTATGACTTCCCTCGGAGGGCCGCTACGACTGTGGACCCATATAAATGAAAGGTTACCTCATATACTGTAATTACAGTATACACAACACATTGATGAATAAATAAAAATGTATAAAAACATGTTTTTCAACTATTACATTTCTTTTCAAAGAGGGATTGGTAACAAAAAATGCTTGTAAATATCCATCCATCCATTTTCTGTACCACTTTATCCTTACAAGGGTCGTGGGCGTGCTGGAGCCTATCCCAGCTGTCTTCGGGCGAGAGGCGGGGTACACCCTGAACTGGTCGCCGCCCAATCGCAGGGCACATAGAAACAAACAACCATTCGTGCACACATTCACACCTACGGGTTTTTGAGAGTCTTCAATCAACCTACCATGCATGTTTTTGGGATGTGGGAGGAAACCGGAGTGCCCGGAGAAAACCAGTGCAAAAACGGGGAGAACATGCAAAATCCACACAGGCGAGGCCGGGTTTTGAACCCGTCCTCAGAACTGTGAGGCAGATGTACTAACCAGTCGTCCACTGTGCCACCGCTTGTAAATATCTCAATGGTATTACACCAGAACACAATTAGCGATTTTGATTTGCTTTTGGGGGCCACATAAAACGATGTGGCGGGCCGGATCTGGCCCCCAGGCCACCAGTTTGACACCTGTGCTGTATGTCAACCAATCTCCAGCTTCCCCATCATTCCAATATTATTATCATGAACCTTTGAAGTGTTTAATTATCGGACATGCAGTATGTTTGGATCTTTTGAATTCCCCTTCTGTGCTGTGAGTCTGATGAGGATCCCAGGGGGTGGTGATGGCAGTGCTAAGAGGTGGTTTGGGGTTAGAAAAGAGCGGGTTGGCGGGGGTGGCAGCGAACAGCAGGCAGGCATTACGTGAGAGGCCCCATGTCTGCACTATCAGCGGCATCAGACGGGAAAGAGGAAGGGGGTGGGGGCCGTGTGCGGCTGTTATGAGAACTGCAGTGTGTCGAAACAGAATGACTGCAACATCCCGCTATCACACACACTATTGCTCACTAAAACGCTCCTTTCCTCTTTTTCTCACAGTGTAATCATGCAAATGCAATGTGAGAAGCGTAAGTCGAGATGGAGCAGAAAAGACGGACTTTGTTTGAGCAACATCTTCCAACTATATTGCAATACACCGTGACAGTTCAGGTTTTATTCGACGTGACTGATTGTCACTGCTGGAAATTCACTACTGACACTATCAGAATGACTCCCACCGTACACGCAATGTGACATTTGATGTAATATTTACACTATGGCCGAACGTTCCCTCTCTCTGTCAGACAAACACACACACTTCTTGGCAAGCATCCAAAAGTGTCCGAGAGGAGGGAAAATACCTCAGGAGCCCTTTAAATCCGACGCAACTCTTCAGTTCAATTGACACTGACAATGAAATTGAAAGAGGGAGGAGACAAAGCATATAAAGAGTGGTGTTGCTAAGGGGCTTCAGCCACTGAGGAGACAGCTGAACCTAAACCCCTGATTCACAACACTTGCCATCCTCCTTTTTGTCCCCCTCCCCTCGCCCGTTCCTAGGTTGGCATGCTTCCCAGAAGGACCACGAAGCAGAAATCCCTGACAATATGACGAGAACTGAAGGACAACTTACGTGGTGCTAGATGTCCAGACAGAGATACTGGATGGAGAGCGGAAAGCAGAGGAGCCGGCGGAGAGGAGCATGAGCAATGTTGAAGTGTCAAAAGAGCACACAGGCAATCGGAAAGTGTTATGTTGTATTCCGCCTTATTTTATCCAGTCAGACAGCGTGAGCAGCAAAATCCACATGCGTGCATTCACACACGGCCAACCACACACACCTCCCCCTAACACGGCGCATGCCTTCGTCATTCTCTTCGCTTCCCCTTATGGCTGCCACTTTCCGTTCTCTCCCTCTTCTTTTCTCATTATCTCTGTCTGCTCCTCCCTTCCCTTTTTCAATATCCTCTTTCTTTCTCTCGGCTGCACATGCAGTCGGCTTCTCAGTCAACACCCTCCCCCCTACCTCTCCTCTCTCTCTTGCCCTCACTCTACTCCCCTTCCTCTCATGCAGCTTTTACCTCCATCTCCTCTGCTCTCTCTCTCTCTCTCTCTCCTGTGAGTGCAGAGCGAGGGGCCATTATCTGAGCCACAGTGGGCACGTACGATGGAATGGAGGAGCGTGCAGTGAACAGAAACAGAAAGCACTGTGGGCTATAGTCACGAGGAAACAGCACCAGTGACTGCCTTCAGCTCCACGCAATCCACTCTCATTTGTCACATAGAAAGCTTTACCTAAGCTTTGTCCATTTCAATCCTGCTTAAGACTGGTTTTGTCTGATTTCATGCATTGCCTTTTGGACACACACTTTCACCCATCAGTGGAAGCCACAGGAAAAAGCAACACTGCATTGCTTGAGTATGCCTCCTGCAACTGTTGTTTTATTTCCGATTATATCCTCTTTCGCCGGAGCCCATGGCGAAGGACGTAGTGACCAAGGCTGGTTCTTCCATCTCCGCTAGTTCCTCGCGTGAAACCTGCAGTCGATCCTGAAGTACAGCTGCACAAGTGGGAGTGAGGTTGTTGTCGGACTTGCTAGCCCTTCCCCCAAAAATGAAAGAAGAAAGAGGAAAATATTTCTTTTTTTTCTCTACAATCTTTTCATTCCGCAACATGGAAACAGAGATCAGATGAAAGACGGCAATTTGAGATAAAACTACATGGTGGAAAGGGGGAGAGGGCAAATTGGTTGACACTTTGAGATCGGCGAGGATGAGGAGCAGGATAAAAATGGGGTATGAGCAAGGAGATACTGAGGATTGCATCAGCGCAAAGTGGGAATTCTATGGAGTTCCTCTCGCTTTATGAAAGATGACAGAAGAAAGAGTTGCTTGGTTATTCTCGTGACTGCTTCTACGTGGACTGCCGGTGACAAACCCATTGGATTTGCAAACGCACGAGCCGTGTCATCTTGTCCTGTCCGTGAGGCTCCGCCAGGCCAAGATCGCACTGCCCGTTGTTGGCTCCTCACCATCGTTCTACCATAGCTGTCGCTATCACTGTCCAGCACTTCCTCTCGCCTACTTGGTGGCTGATTGGCCTTGTGGAGTCGCTCCTCTTCTCAATAATCGCTGGGGTTCGACACACGTCCGCAGCCAGGTGTAGGAGAAGGAAAAACATGGCTGCCTCCTCCAAAGCAGAGCACTGTAAGATGCTGCCTAGTACACCGTAATTCTGTTAGATTACTGACCATTTGCAGACTTTGCCATTCTTTGTCAGGACTGACTTCCTCTCCTACTTTGGTCTTTCTCTTTCCTTCTTAACCTCCTCGCTCTGTCATTTTCTACAGGCTTCTCTGTCTGCCTCCCTCTCCGTTCACTTCCCTGAGCCATTTTCTCGTTCAAGCTTACTGCAGCTTTCTCCGGTCCTGACGGTTGTACGTTGTCTGCCTCTCTGTTGCCGCACGTATTTTCATACATTCACACAAAACAAATGAGCGTCATCCCCAAAGCGAAACGGCACCGCCTGAGCCTTCCATGGGAAGGACAGAAGTGGAGCATGGGTCACGTGACCAGAGAGGGCCAATGAGCGGCAGTGGGCAGGCGAGGTAGGAAGCACATGTTGATGACATACTGTAGTTGCATCATCGGCGTCATCGACCAACAAATTCGCCTCCACCACTCAGTGGGCAACACCCGCCGCACGCACACTCGAAAACTTGCACTTTCATTCAAACAACTGTTCTGGCTCACTCCCAAGGCTGCAGTGAGATAGCAGTTCAGGCTCAACGATCGTCTCGGATCACATGCCCAGCACTCAGAAGTCCTCTTTTTAAAGTGAGCACTGCATTCGGACTGAATGAAGGATCAAACACTTGCTAACATTATCCAACGTTGACTAACACAAACTGAAATAGTGTAATAATAAAGTTATAAAGACATGACATTTCGCTCATGCCTGCATGTGTGTGGTCTGCTTTTCTCTGTGGTGCGGCACAAAAGGACAGAGTGAAAATTGAATTTCAACCTATGGATACATAAGGAGTATAATAACATTAAAGTTGAATTAGAAAACATGTCAGTTAAAGCTGAGATCGTACCATACAAATCAATCAACATAAATCATTTAAAAAAAGAGGATGAACTGCATTGTCACTGTTCAATATTGTTTTGAATCCAAAAACTTAGAAATGTCTCTTTTTTGGGGGATGAAAATAAAGACGCACGGAAGACGTCTGATTGTTTTAAACCTCTGGTTTAATTGTGCCCAGAGTTGTACCATAGTCATGTTCTTTAAATCACAAACTAGTTAAGACTAATGAATTGTGACTCTGCACACGCCTTTTTGTCCCACTTTCTTAAATACTCAAATCAACTATAATGCCACACAACTGTTAGAATTCTTCAAATGATTCCACTCATATATTCAATTATTATGTCTTTAAAATTCTCTTGGGAACATGCTCATGAGTCAGGATAATAAAACTGTTACTGTGAATGTGAATAAAGAAAACATTTCAAGAAATTCCCTCATTAATGAACACATTGTAAAACTGTAAAGGCACTAAACATAGTGTATGTTTCCATGAACAGAAAGTCCAATCAGACACAATTTTTACAGTATGACACCAAAAACATTATTCACAAAGTGTCACTGAATGTAGTTTGATCAAGTCAAATCCAAGTGAAAGGAAAATCTTCTCATAATTTATGATCATCCATCCATCCATCCATCCATCCATCCATCCATCCATTTTCTGGACCGCTTATCCTCACTAGGTTCGCAGGCGTGCTGGAGCCTATCCCAGCTGTCTTTGGGCACACCCTGAACTGGTCGCCAGCCAATCGCAATTTATGATCACGTTCAACAAAAGAATCATGACCTTTAGGAAATGTTGACAGACAATAAACTAAACATGATAACTCAATAAAATTCAGTGAGTTCAGTGAGGTTAAACCCATAGACAGAAGCAACACCACAAGACTTACACTAACCTGACATCACCTCTCAGACGCACTGCATTACTAGCTCAGTCAGCTGAAAATGCTGACAGAAAATAAAAAGAAAGTCAACTCAACTTTATTTATAGAGCACTTTAAAAAACAACCACAGCTGGGGGAAAAAGGGCAGTACATGTCCAGAATAATAATCGAACATAGAACAATTAAGAAACAAAAGTAAAAACAAATAAGGGCAGTCTCATTCTGAGTTCAGAAAAAAAAATACTGACGACATAAACAACTACATACATACATACAGCATCACACCAATAGCATATTTTGCATGTCAGTAAAAAGAAGACTTACAGTAAACCTGTTGTAGCCTGGCAGTGATTGTAATTCTAACATGAATCCCACCACGTTATTTGGTCCGACCATCGCTTGTGCAAGCTGCTCTCCTTTCACTGTTTCTCTCTAATGCTCTTTCCTTTGTCTCTGTCAGGCATTCTCCTTTTCTCAGCAGCACACAGGAAAGGTAGGAGGCATGACTGACAACATGAGTCCATTCTGAGCAGTGTGTTGGTTTGACTTGCATATGACTAAGCCTGAGTCATCTGTTCTTCCAAATGACTGCGAGCATAAACCCCCTAAATCACCACAGCTGAGCTGAAGTTATTGTGTGCTACAGCGGTGGGAGGTCTGAGTATGAAATAGCCTAGTTATTAGTTTCCTAGCTTTCATATCAAGCATTGAAATTGCTCAAGTTCTGGATTACTGGTACCTTTGATCACTAATATTTGGACCATGCTAGGTTAAATGGCTGTTATCCTTTCCCTAGCAGCCAATAAAACCTCACATGAGCGTCAAAATCAGGTTGAATCATATAGCGTCAGCTGAATCCTCTTTCCTCTACTTCGGATTCCATTGACCTGCATGCACAACCCCCCCCCCCCCCCCCCTCCCCCACAAAACAAGCCTCATTGCCCTGAAGTCTAATGGCATCAAGGTCATCTGATCTGACTCTCTCCCCACCCCCTCACTCTGCTTTTGCTTTTTGCCCCGTTTCTTTACCTTCGCTCTTGTCTTCCAGCACCTGTTTCTCATTAGAGAGGCACAGATACGCACAAAAGCAAATGCTGCTGCAAATACAAAACTATATGCAGGGCCAGTTAGTGATTCTCCCCCCACCCCACCCCACCCCTTTCTTGTTTTGCATGCACATGACTGCACACACGCATGCTAGTATGCATACAGTATTAGATTGTTCACTGAGGTCAGTGAGTTTATTGGAGGGTGGGACCAGAGGCAGCACGGCTGCACACAGTTGTACAGTTGTGCTGAGACGTTTACACTTATCATTGGTACGAATGTCATATTAATTTGAAGCTTTTACTGATTTATTTTTGCCCGTTGTTGAATGTCTATACAACAAACTTTACATCGTCAATGATTTTTAAAAACAAGCAATGAGTGTACAACTGTGAATTTATTTGAGACGGACTCTTAATCAGTGTCAAAACTATCCCTTACAATCCTCCAAGCAAAATTACAGCCACATCAGTCAAAAGATCTAGGTTTGAATTTCTGTTGGATCTCTGTGTGGAGTTTGTACATTCTCTCTGTGCTTGTGTGGGTTTACTCCTATATCTCCAAAAAAATCCTTCTTAGATAACTAGAAAACTCTAAATTAATTGTTTGTTTGTCTAGACTGTATACGCCCATGTCAGTTCCGCTGAGATAGAGTACAGTTACTTATGACGCGAAGAAGGACAAAGGGTATAAAAAAAAATGAATGGTCATAATGTGGAAAATTAGCTCAATATTTGTCTCGTCCAACTGTAAAACCAGTCCAAAAAGCTGGAAGGTTTGCCCATGGGGGCTCCGCCGGGCCCCTTCGTCAATAGGGATGGGAATCATAAACCGAGAACCAGTTCCAAAGTTAACGATTCTGTGGAATTGTTTACTGAATTGTCAAACGATTCTCTTATCGATCCTATATGGAATAACAATGTCATTGCAGATTACGCAGCGCACGCGTGTGGACCAGCTAGCATTTGTTAGCATTCTAGGCTAAAAAGTGGTATTCATAGGCTACATCACCCGAGCCATTCTGAGTTAGAGTGCCAGATTGCCACCAAAAGCAGCAGTAAACATAAGATTAAGGCCGGCACCAAATTAACTATAAATGACTAAAAACCTCTATTAAACAGTACAAATTGTCAGTACAAACTAACAATTTAAAAATGCATTTTAACACAGTCAAAACGTGATACAGTAATTTTAACTGTAGCAATGCATTCTGGGAAACAGCACAGGCAAATTTTCTGAGGGTTACGCTAAAATTTAGCCCTGCCACAAAGTGTAACCATGCATGCATGGAGCTGCGCGTTTAAGCTACAAACGAGTAGAAGTCACCATAGAACTTTAATAAACTCGTTTTTCACCGATTCGCAAGAACGTATGCCTGAGAGTATTGTTATATTAACTGTCCGAATGTGTTCGTACGCCGTTTGTGTGAATATTTGTTATTTGAAGGTAAATCTCTCCTGTGATGCTAATTTAGCTAGCCCGTGAATAGGGTTTTCTATCTCTAAAACGATGTGTGTCTTGTATTTAATTATACAATGTGCATCATTCTTTTTGTTACCTGTTTAGTTTTACAGTAAACGTGAACTGGGGTGTGTCATGAAACGGCTTAAAGCACGCTCAGGGAGGACAGAGGAAATATACTCTTACTGAATCTCACAGCCGCAGGCAAAGCGCACTGTCCCCGAGGCTGGCCTTTTGCTCACCATTTTCTACGCCGATTAGCTGTCACGACGTGCCGTATCGTGTCATACACGTCATATGTGTTGCCTGGCATGGATTCACACCTATTCATGCGAACTGCAATGACTATGTGTAATCACGTCGCGTGAATGGTCCAATTTGCGTCTGGTGTGAATGCATCATAAAACCGACCGCATGTGAGCATAGGTAAGCCGCCACAGGAAATTAAAATACATGAATTTTTTTTCAACATGTTCAATAATGTCAACACAATTTAAATTTATTGCCACATTATATTGCCAAAAGTATTCGCTCAACTCTTGGTGTACCCTTTGCGGCTATAACAGCTTTAACTCTTGTTGGGAATCCCTTTAACAGTGCCTCGATGCGCCGTGGCATTGGGAAATCAGCCTGTGGCATTGCCTGGGAGTTATGGAAGCCAAGATTTCCTTGATGCTTGCTGTCAGTTCTTCTTTGTTTTTTGGTCTGGTGCCCCTTAATTTTCCTCTTGATAATACCCACTCTCAATGGGGTTTAGATCTGGCGAGTTGGCTGGCAAGTCAAGCACTGTGATGGCATGGGTATCAAACCAGGTTTTGGTCCCAGAAGATGAAATCTCCATCTCCATACAGACCCTCAGCAGAAGGAATCATGAAGTCTTCTAAAAGATTCTGGCAGACTCTTGCGGTGACCTTGGATTTAAGAAACCAGAGTTTACTAACACCTGCACTGGACATTGCACCCCAAATCATGACTGACTGTGGATATTTCACACTGGAGCTCAAGCAGCTTGGGTTCTGTTCTTCACCCGTCTTCCTCCAAACCCTTGGAGAAACCCCACGCAGGCACGGGGAGAACATGCAAACTCCACACAGGCAGGGCTGGGATTTTGAACCCCGGTCCCCAGAACTGTGAGGCAGATGTGATAACCAGTCGTCCACCGTGCCGGCATATGTATAAATTGCCTGATGATGTGAATGTGAGTGCGAATAGTTGTTTGTTTCTATGTGCACTGTGATTGATTGGCTGGCGACCAGTACAGTGTAGGCTCCAGCACACCTGTGACCCTCATGAGGATGAGCGGTTCGGAAAATGGATGACGAATGTACTATAAGTGATCTTCTGACCACAGCTGTAATAATTAACAGGAAAAAGGGCCCAGATGATGTAGCATGGTTTAGCAACATCTATTGCTGGCATCAGGCGGAAACCCTCTCATCCCTGAAATCATCACTTTTCAGGAAACCCCCCCCCCCCAAAGAAAATATTTTTTTTTTTTTAAAACGGCATGTTTGTTGAACCACTGACATTGGATCATCCTAAAGAGTAGGCTATTTCCAACACTTTAGATTGCTCATTAATTTGTAAAGTGGAAACTGACCAATAGTATAGACTTGTGAAAAAATACAAATTTGGGCATAGGAGGTTTTCACCTGACAGTGATGATATCAAATTTTGTGCCAATATGCTCATCATGTATGCACAATGTAAAACATTTAGGTTTCCTGGTATGCTCTTTTGGTTAGTTGTTGATGTCCATCATCTAAAGGATGCTAATTTATACTTAAAGGTAAAGGTAGCGTTAAAATAAATTCCAATGACCCAAAAATAAATGAAAACACATTCCCAATTTAAGCAGGGTATGACAAGGGCTTAACTCTACGTCAGAGCTTCAGTACAGATGTATGTACTGTATATGCTTTGTTTGTGAATAAGTAGTATGCCATTGAATAAACTACATTTTATTCTTCAGACACTTTCATTAATTAATTATAATTTTCTGTTGTAGTTTTTTTGTGGGATGATTCTGGATCAGTGCATTTTGTGTTAGGTGTCCAGACTGAGTCATACAGTACCTCCCGACATTCGGCACGTGCAAGTCAGCACGAGAAGCCCAGCTGGGGAAGGCCCCCTCCCCTCCCAGAAATCCACACAAAGAGAAAGGAGGCGTGGTTTGGGAGGGAGGCAGAAATAAAATGGAAAAGGTGGTGGCGGGCGGGGGCCTCGAAGGCAGCATGAACAGCATGGAGGGCTCTCTTGTTTTTTTTGTTTTTTTTTAAAGGAAGTCTCTTTGTGCTTGTTCTTACAATGTTAAGAATTTAATCACTGCACCACATTGGTTAGACACAACAACGCCTGGCAACAATTAAAGGACCTGGACAGCAAGAAAATTATAAAGGGTGCTAAACTGTAACAGAACACCGTGTACTACCGCCCAGCTAATGTGTACAAAGTAAGGAGAATGTTGTAGACATTAAGAACATGGGTAGTTTAACTCTAGTAGTTTTTTTTACAGTATGGAAATGTATCTTCTCAGCTGAATTAGACAGATAGGGTCATAAATTAGGAACAGCTCCGACTTTAAAGGGAACAACAGAGACAAACCTATTCACTACTGCATAGTGGCTGCTTGCCATCCTTGTCTCACTCAGGACTTGAGCTAAGATTAGCTCTTCATATGGCTAGTCAGAAGGAGCCGCTTTTAAAGGGCCACTGCTCTGCCATGGTAACACGATGTATGATCACGGCATGAAATGCAAGTAATGCAGATTTACAGTTGGGGGCAATTCAAATTTTCCAGATGGACTAATGTAGCTAAACACTTTTTAGAAATGGAGTGAAGGCCGATATTTGTAATCCGTTTATAATGTCCTGTATTTGAATGTCATATCGTCAGCCTGCTTCTGTTGCTACACCAATCAATCATTTGGTGCATGTTCTAATAGGCGTTTGTGTGTGCGTGCGCATGTGTGTATGTGATGGAAAGTCGAACAGCTGCGGAGCTGTGTGACATAAAAGCTCGGAGTGCAGGATTCAAGTATGAAACGCGCACCCGGTGGAAGCGGCAGCGCTGGCGGCGGTCATGTGAGAGTTAAAGAGTCAGAGCAACAGCTGAGCTCTCCACCCACTTTTCTTTCCATACATTTTTTATTAACTGCGGCATCATGCAGCTGACAAATTCTTTTCCCTTCCATCAAACACAGACAGCAGGGAACCAACAAGCCCAACACGACATCACTTAAACACTAACGTATTGTAACCAAGGTAACGTTGGGGCACGAGACGCATGTTAACTGAGCCTAATATATATACGACATGCAAAGGCTTGGAAAACTTTTGAAACTTTGTTTTATTTGTTAACGTAAAACATAAATCTTGGTGACAATTTATTTTCCATCGTGTGAAATTCCAACGTACAGTGTCTAACGGATGTTTTCAAGAATCTTATCATCACTGTTTTGAGAATCTAAATTCTTGAAACAAGGTCAGCTTTTTAAAAATGTGACAGCAAATAAACTTGCATTTGGACTAATAATGTTTTGTTGTGTGTTGTTGTCATCACATCTTTTCCTTTCGGCTTGTCCCTTTAGGGGTCGCCACAGTGCATCATCCTTTTCCATGTAAGCCTATCTCCTGCATCCTCCTCTTGAACACCAACTGCCCTCATGTCTTCCCTCACGACATCCATCAACCTTCTCTTTGGTCTTCCTCTCTGAGCTCTCTTGCCTGGCAGCTCCATCCTCATCCTCCTCCTACCAATATACTCACTATTTCTCCTCTGGACGTGTCCAAACCATCGAAGTCTGCTCTTTCTAACTTTGTCTCCAAAACGTCGAACCTTGGCTGTCCCTCTGATGAGCTCATTTCTAATTTTATCCAACCTGGTCACTCCGAGAGCGAACCTCAACATCTTCATTTCCGCCACCTCCAGCTCTGCTTCCTGTTGTCAATTCAGTGCCACTGTCTCTAATCCGTATATCATGGCTGGACTCACCATTGTTTTATAAACTTTGCCCTTCATCCTAGCAGAGACTCTTCTGTCACAGAACACACCTGACACCTTCCTCCACCCGTTCCAACCTGCTTGGACCCGTTTCTTCACTTCCTGACCACACTCACCATTGCTCTGGACGGTTGACCCCAAGTATTTAAAGTCCTCCACCCTTGCTAGCTCTTCTCCCTGTAGCCTCACTCTTCCCCCACCACCCCTCTCATCCATGCACATATATTCTTTCTTACTTCGTCTAATCTTCATTCCTATGCTTTCCAGTGTATGCCTCCACCTTTCTAACTGTTCCTCTACCTGCTCCCTGCTTTCACTGCAGATCACAATGTCATCTACAAACCTCATGGTCCACGGGGATTACGGTCTAACCTCATCTGTTAGCCTATCCATCACCACTGCAAACAGGAAGGGGCTCAGGGCTGATCCCTGATGCAGTCCCACCTCCACCTTAAATTCGTCTGTCACACCTATAGCACACCTCATCACTGCTCTGCTGCCCTCGTACATGTCCTGTATTATTCTAACATACTTCTCTGCCACTCCAGACTTCCGCATGCAGTACCACAGTTCCTCTCTAGGTACTCTTGTCATACGCTTTCTCTCGATCTACAAAGACACTATGTAGCTCCTTTTGATCTTCTCTGTACTTTTCCATCATCATCCTCAAGGTAAATAATGCATCTGTGGTACTCTAAGCATGTAACCATACTGTTGCTCACAAATACTCACTTCTGTCCTGAGTCTAGCCTTCACTTCTTTAACAATCAATCGGGCAGTTATAGACCTTTGAGTTATCCCTGAATACTTTTCTTTTCTTTTTTAAAGAACTCCTTTAAAAATACCCTTATGAAGTATTTATGAACAAGTTACTCATGACATTATAAACAACAACTTAGAACAGTGTTCCTCACAATGTTTCTATTGTTCAAGCGCTGTCCTCAATTGATTGCTATTATTCTGTCTCACCGCTTATCCCAGGGTAACCATTAGCTTTCACAATTTCTAACAGTGCAAGGCAAAGCAATACAGCAAAATGGGAGCCCACTATATGGCAAGTATGCACTCTATGTAATGACATAACAGTTTATTAAGCCATAACAAAATATTTTTAAAACAACAACAAATCTATAGTATAATAATATAATAATTAATGAGTTAATTAATAATTATAATAATAATAATAATCTATTTATTGTTAACTTGTCCCAGCATAACTGAAAAACTAAACTGGTTGAACTAGTTTAGTGTGGAAGAACTTGACCTTAACGCATCAAAAACCTTTGGGATGAATAACCACAGCAATTGTGAGCGGGCCTTCTCTCTCAACATGAGTGAGTTTTTCACAAATGTTGAAATCATGAATGAATGAATTCCCACACAGATACCGTCCTAATTTGTATAGTAAGTCCTCCCAGAAGAGTGAAGACAAATACCATTCCATATTTCTTGCATTTCCTGTAGATAAAATAATGGCCAGCAGTCCCAAAACGTCTGTGCAAGTAGTCAAAGAGCCATTCTTTCCTGAAAAAGTAATAAAAGCAATACTGAATGACAGACTTGTGTTGTCAAACCTTCCACTTCCTGAGTCTGTACGACACACCAAACCACTTCCTACACAACTACACACACACACATATACAGAAGCGTGTACGTGACCACCAATGGCCGCTGTACCTGACCTAAAATTAAAGCAGTGATGTCGTCATACACTCAATGTTGCCCTGGAAACTAGGTCGGTATTAACCCTTTGTGTACCGATCTGGGGATTCCATGCAAAGCTAAATATGTGATTAGGACACGCTCCATCTGCTCTCTCTCTCTCGCTCTCTCTCTCTCTCTCTCTCTCTCTCTCTCTCCCACACACACTAAAAACACTCCATTTTAAAAATCTTTCACACCAAAAGGAAATCCTGTGCGGGAAAATGCAAACTCAGCGTCTTGTAAGCTGTTGTTGTCCTAGTAACCGCTTCATTAAACTTGCTACCTTAACAGCAGCAAAGGAAGAAAATGCTCAAGGATTTACTAAGACTAAGACGGTCCTGACTTGTCAATGCGTAGCCCATCCATCCATTTTCTTCACCGCTTCTCCTCACAAGGGTCACGGGCTGCTAGAGCCTATCCCAGCCATCTTCGGGCAGGGTACACCCTGAACCGGCAGGGCACATAGACACAAACAAGCATTCGCACTCAAATTCAGAGTCTTCAATCAACCTACCACGCATGTTTTTGGGATGTGGGAGGAAACCGGAGTACCCGGAGAAAACCCACACAGGCACGGGGAGAACATGCAAACTCCACACAGGCGAGGCCGGGATTTGAACTCCGGTCCTCAGAACTGTGAGGCAGATGTACTGACCAGGCATCCACCGTGCCTCAATGCATAACCAGTTATGCGAGTAGTCTTATTTGAAGTAGCGTTTGCCTTATGGTAAGCAGACAGCAGGTGACAAAGAGCTTCACTAGATGAACTAAAGTGAACCACTGACGAGCATAGCAACCGTAACCATCAACAACAGGAGCTCAGGAAGGCAATGAAGGCAAAGTACACCAATTTATTCAAGTAAGAAAACACAAACAATGCTGACCAGATTGTTCTGCAGAAGTGCAATGTATCATATAGAGGTGGTATTCATATATTACTTATATTATTCATATACACATACATTTTAGACCGCTGTTAGTATTATGCACTGCAGTTCAACACAGACAATGATGTACATACTGCAAAAACTCAAAAGCTGACCAAGAATATGGTCTTATTTGTAGTCCAAACTAATCTGATGACACTTAAAATTTCGCCTAAAAAGTAACTTGTTTTTCGACAATTCTCACTTGTTTCAAGCAAAATTTCACTTGAAATAGGGAAGAGAAATTTGCAATCAGAAAAAAAAAGTCCACTGACAATTCTTGGGGGACTTACAGTATGCATCCATCCATTTTCTGAGCCGCTTCTCCTCACTAGGGTCGCGGGCGTGCTGGAGCCTATCCCAGCTATCATCGGGCAGGAGGCGGGGTTCACCCCGAACTGGTCGCCAGCCAATCGCAGGGCACATAGAAACAAACAACCATTCACACTCACATTCACACCTATGGGCAATTTAGAGTCTTCAATCAACCTACCACGCATGTGTTTGAGATGTGGGAGGAAACCGGAGTGCCCGGAGAAAACCCACGCAGGCACGGGGAGAACATGCCTAAACAGCCAAGCTGCATTGGCCGGGAAAGGACTTACAGTATGTAAAGTAAAAATGAGCTTGAAACAAGTGAAAATTGTCTAAAAATAACTTACTCTTTAGGTGATATTATTATTATTTTGAGTGTAATCAGATACAGTACGTTATGACGAGAAATAAGACATATTTTTGGTAGGATTTAGAGTTGTGTGCATTATTGTCCACATGATGGCAGTCTCTTTTTCCAAGAACGTTTTTCTCCGACAACTTGTTTGCTATGTCCTTAACAATCATCCGTCGGAAACACTCGCGGCTTGAACCTCATACCCGCCAAAAACACGTGTTGTTGAGTCCCGGGCGCGGATCTCAGCAGTGACACGCTGCAATTTGGTAAGCTTTACAGACACAGCAGTGCGCATGCGTGACCCACTAACTTTTACTCCCTTTACCTCATTTGACTCCGGAACCTACGCTCGGAAGGATGCCGCGCCCCCTCCCGGCTCCTGAGTCAGAATGTAGGCTTCCTCCTCCTCTTCCCTCCTTCTCTCCTCGGCCTCTTGTATCTACACATGCCTGGCGCTGGCGCCAATCAGCGGGCAGCGTGGGACGCTTTAAACTGAGGACGATGCTACACATCACTAAGGCTCACAGCGGCTTGGAGATGGAACTCAACTTCCTATAAGGCCACTTGGAAGAAATGGAAATCAGATATGGAAACACAGATACCAACAGGTGTGTTCTACACCTTTGGGCCAACATATTGCGACCCTGTTTTAGTCAGGGACTTTGACATAACAGCGAACTGGACAGTAATTGTGTACGGTTCTAGGTTTCTATTCGCAATACATAAATACAACAAAACAAACGGTGAGAACACACATGCAAACAGATAAATGATCCCACTGTCGTGGCTGTGCACAAATGAGCACATTTACACCTCCGTGGTGCTTTAATGAGCTAACGAACCAGCAGCTGACATGTCGGTGACACACAAGCGGGGCAACAAAACTCGATGTCCTTTCTTACCTCAGTTGCCACTTGAGGGTGCCCCAAACAGCCTGGACTGCTGTCTTCCAAATATCGCACCTTTCAAGCCATTTAACACACGGGGGAGGAAAAGGGTGGAAGGACAGAGGAATGGGAGGGGAGAGAGAATAACAATCAATAGAATAATGCGACAGGGGCCATTTCAAAACCACCTGCCATTAAGCGGAGTGGCTTTATCTATTAAAAAAATCCAAATCTGTCAACCTAACTCATTGTTATTCCTGTCATCAAACAGCACACAAATGTATTATCCCTGATTTGGGCTCTGACAAGTCGCTATTTCCTCTTTCTGCTTGAACAGAGAATGACATGTCGCTCATTTGAAATACACAATTATGGAATATCTCTGGCGCAGGCATCTCATTTCATGCATTCGACCAACTGCACGACGTGTTACTGAATTAGGCTGAACCAGATTGAGCAGCCCTCGCAGTGGGGCTGGTTACAGTTAAAACAAAAGCATCGTGTCATTTGCCACAGGCTGCTCCCCTTGTCTACACAGCAACACATTGATGTGTTTTGTCCCGAGATGCTCCCCGGTCCCGCCGACCGCTCCCCCCACCGCCCTTCCTTTTCTGCCACCCACCTATCAATCCTCAAACAGTGGATCTATAGTGATGAATATTTACCCTCCAAGTCTCACAGCTGCCTTGCTTTGTATTCCTTCGTCCGTTTGCAGAATCCCCATCAGACGGGAGCCAAGACTCCAGCTCCCCCTCGTCTTCACCTCTATCCCTCTAGACCTTTCTTCTCTTTCTCTCTCTTACACGTTCTTCTTTCAGTTTTTTTTTCTCTCTCCCTCTCTCTCTCTCTCTCTCCCTCCCTCTCTTCTCGCACTGTGTTCCAGCAGCTCATTCAGGAAGCCATCTTGTGTTTTTAATCTGGTTTTGCCGGAGCCCTCGTACACACGCTCTCTCTCTCTCTCTCTGCCCCTTGCTCTCTCACTCTACCCCCTCCCTTGCTCTCAATCCCTTGTGCTAGTACACCATTAAGTCTACTCTGCACATACACAAACGCACACACGCTGTCTCTTTTCCCCTTTTCTGCACACAGAATTTGAACGCCGTCTCAACGGCCGCCTCCCCCTCTTTCTCACTTCAAACATACACATTGCTGAACAAATGTACATATACGTATGTAAACACACATACACAAGATGTCACGTTAGACACAGCACACAAAAGCAGCCTGTCCACCAATCAGAAGCCAGGCTGGGCTTTGCTGCTAGGGTGAAATTGAAGGAGTGCAGCCACAAGGAGGAATGAACGATAGTAAAAAGGAGGTTAAAACAAAAAAAGGAAAAGGTCATTGAGTGTGCGTTATTCAGCACCGTAAAAGAGAGGCTGACGTATAAAATATGGAGTAAAGGTGGACGGGAAGGTGTGTGCGTGTGTGAATGTGCGGGGGGGGAAATGGGTAATCTCTATGTCTCCTGTCAATTATCTCTTCAAGCTCACCTTCCCTAAACAATGCCTCTGGTATGTGGTATCAAGCACCATCTGTGTTAGGGCTGCCTGCAATAACTGGACTGGACTGGACTACACAGTGCACACACACACAAACACAAACACACATGTATACACCAATGCAAACAGCCTTTCAAAAAGCGCCATTACTCAGCAAAGTCCTCCATGCTGACTCAAAGCAAGCGAAGATGAGTAAAGAAAAGATAAGTAGACAGATTACAATGGTGCCAAGATTATATATCACCAGGTGTACATACATAATCTCACTTGATGACCTGCAAAAAAGAACCTAGCGTGTACCTTTTACAAACCGAATTTGAGTAAGCGCACATGATCGCCAAAGACATCACCACAATGAGACAATGTTTTGTTCAAATCTGTCACCAGGTAGAAGTAGATATTGGAACTCAACCGCTTTGTTCAAATGGGAATGGAGATTAAAAGAGCTGCAGAATTGTCTGTTTGGTAACATTGCGCAGCATTTACATGCTTAACGGGATGTCGCCGCCCGGCAAGATGAAGTCTGAATCCAACTGGCGACGACACATCGGAAGGAGGTGAAACAGACAGCGAGTGAGAGGTAGACGGAGGAGACCACCAAGAAAGAGAGGGATGTGAACTGCGGCGAGGCGAGGCTAGGCAGTCCCACGGTGACACCGCATTTGTAGTGGCTGCCTGACGCTCGCGCTCATATGCTACGGGAAATCCCCTCTGCTGACGTCACACGGGTCACGTGTGCGATTCTGTGTGTATTTACGCGAGAGCAGAGGCATGTTTGTGCTAAGCGCAGTCGGGGAGAGCGGCCCGAGAGCGCCGCTTCGGCAGGATAGACACTTGCAGGTGGACCTGGTCGTCTTAGTAGTCGTATTATTACAGTCCAACTTCCCATCGAAATAATAATTGTGGAAGTAAACTTTTTTTATTTCTTAACATGTGCAGTTCAGATTAAAACTAGTCAAACATTAAAGCAGTGTGAGAAATGCGGATATGAAGAAATTGTCTATTATCAATTGTCAATTATTCAAAATGAGTTCATACGGTACATTACGCACAACAAGTTAGGGATGTTGGGTGAAATTGAACCTGAATGCACTATAACCTTTACAGGACAACTTAATTTGACCATCTCTAAACTTTTGAATGTATGCGTTCAGTGTTTCTTTTCACATCACTTGCTGTTCTCAAACAAGGAGCTGAATGGCAAAAAACACAACACAAATGTCAAAGGACGTCCACGTCTATGCCTTTCTGTGACTCTTCCAGTCACTCTCTCTGTAAACTGTATCTGTTGCAAACTGTTGATGTCACTGTGACACGCTAACCTCAGCGGCCATTTCCCTCTGAGAACATCTTGTTTGAAAACTCGCAATGGCGAGGTAGTATTGATCACTTGGTGTGATGATGTCAAAATGCGGACAGCATGATTAAGAGGACTGTTTAAATACCAAACCCATTATAATTGCTTTTAAATGTTTTGGGCAACTCTGCGGGGAGCCACTGTTAAAGAGTCAGCCCTTGCAGGTAAATTAACAGTTAACTCATTTATCATCCATCCATTTTGTGTACTGCTTGTCATCACTCGGGTCACGGGCGTGCTAGCCTATCCCAGCTGACTCTGGGCGAGAGGCCGGGGTACACCCTGAACTGGTCGCCAGCCAAAAATCGACAAACAACAATTAGCACTCACATTCACGCCTACGGGCAATTTAGAGTCCTCATTTGACCTACCATGCATTTTTTTGGGATGTGGGAGGAAAACCGGAGTACCCGGAGAAAACCCACGCAGGCACTGTTTCAATCTCTAATGCAGATTTCACCGACATACTAGATATGAAGTACATTAAAGTACTTTTTTTTTTTTGAAAACTCCACTTGCCTGACCAGAATACACAGAATAAATTATAAGCCTATACCACAGTGGTGTCCGGTCTGGCCTTTGGATGCAGCTCTTTTCTAGTGGCCCACAGTTTATTCTAAATGTGAAACTAAATGCAGAAGGAATTCAAACCTCACTGGAATGGATGAGGGGCACACTTAAAAGAAGTTTACGAGAAAAATCGTAATCTTTTTTTATTTATCACCTATAACAAAAAGCTGTTGTTTGCTTCTTTGACCAAAATGTGTTTAACTGCTTAGTATATCTTGGCCTACACTGGCTCTAGCGTGTTTAATAAAAATAATTAAAAAAAAAAAAAAAAAAGGGAAAAGAATATCAAAATGGTCCCCATTTCCTACAGTTTTACTGTATGCAGCCTTTGTTGAAAAAAATATGGACACTGCTGCTTTAAAAAAAGCTCGCCAGTTCAATAATTTCAATGACTAGTGCATCCTGCTGGATAGTGTTAACCTGCGCCACAGTTTAGCATGTTTAATGTAAATGTTGGCTGAAGTAGAAGAGGTGGTTGCCAGGCAATAAGTACTTGCTTACTGCATCCACACGGAGGTCAGAATGCAGAGATGGCGGGATTGTGGGGGAGTGTTATTGATAGATCATTGTCATTAGAGCAAGAACAACACCAACACGTTTGTGACATGGCCGACCTTGTTAATTTTAAAAAATATATGCTTGTGACTATCCTGGTCTTGTCAAGTATCTAAAAATGATGATTAGAATGCAATTTTGTGTGCGAGTAAAATCTTACTTTAGCAAGGTTGAGTTTACTAATTAACAGTAAACGCACGGAGCAGAATCTGAAGGAAAGCTATCAGTGGATAGACTGCGTATGCTGAAAGAGTCAAATCAAAGAGTAAAAAACGGTTAACTGAAACGAGCGAGAGTTCTTCCAGAGGTCAGGGGTTCAGAAATGTGGAGGCAGTAAACTTCTACTACCCAACAACAAGAGAACCTCTGGAAAGACAATGGCTGCAATTTGGAGAGCTCTTTCAAAATGCCTGATTACCTTTCAGCGACTGACTGACCTCACATTGCATAAGCCTGGGTATGGTGCAGGGCCTAGCAAGTAATGACAAATTGCTACATTTTTAGAACTACAGATTCCCCTGACATGAATCATCTGAATGAAAAAGTATGAAGAACAAACTTTAGTTAACAAACGAGCGCCATATTGCAGGAACGCCTTGAGGGGGTTGCGTGAAACACCCAAAGAGCAAAACAAGACAGGACGGGTCTGAACAGCGCTGATCACAACCCTTATTTCCTGTTTGCGGCTAAACAAACCACATGTCCTTTCTTTTAAATTTCGAGTGTTAGTCGACACTAACAAGTGCTCCTGCCTCTATGTCCTTATATTAACAGCATCTAATCACTATATACACGAGTGATTAATTTCATAACTACTGTTTGATGCTGTGCGATTGCCTGGCGACCAGTTCAGGGAGTGCCCCGCCTCTCGCCCAGAGTTAGCTGGGATAGGCTCCAGCGCGCCCACGACCCGAGTGAGGAGAAGCGGTACAGAAAATGGATGGATGTTTGATTCCGGTTAAACAAATTCAATGGACGCACGCTAGTGTTTTTCATCACACAAGATGGTGTATAATGTATTTACTGAATTGCAGCATGAAATAAGAATTGAACAAACTGATCACAAACACTACAACAGGCGGTGGAATAGTGATCTCACATCTGCCCCACACTTCCGAGGTCGGGGGTTTGAATCCGGGCTCTGGCTTTCCTGTGAGGAGTTTTCATGTTGCGTGGGTTTTCTCCAGGTAGTCCAGCTTCCTTCCACGTTCTTAAAAAGTGCTTCTTAGGCTCAATGCAGACAAAATTGTCCTTCGCTGTGACTGCGAGTGCAAATGGTCGTTAGTCAAATTGACCCTGTGATTGGCTGGCGACCAGTCCAGGGTGTACCCCACCTCTCTCCCAAAGTCAGCTGGGATAGGCGCCAGCTCATCCATAATCATCCATAAAGCTAATGAGGCCAAGCAGTACAATAAATGGGTGCAGGGCTGGTGAGTGTTGCTCATTCTACAGGAAATTCCTGTTTTCTTGTGAGTGTTAACAGACACCTTGTGAACCTGCAAACAGACAGGACACAACAGGTTTGAACAGTCTAATTTGCGAAAAACACACCCATCCTAGTTGCTTCTTAGGATTTCAGCATTATGTCCTTCCAGCGAAAACACTCTCCTTATCTCATGTCAATTTTGGCGTTATTTAAATGCGTTTTATGAAGAGAGAACATTTTCTTCTAGTCACTTCCTGTGTGAATGTAGCCGTTTCACAAAACTTTGAAAAGGATTATACTGATCTGCAGATGAAGTATGGTTCACCAGCTGCATGCGCTACCTTTTCCCATCCATTTTCTACAGCGCCTGTCCTCATTGGGGTCGCAGGTGAGCTGCAGCCAATCCCAGTTCATTTTGGGGCGAGAGGCAGGGTGCACCTAGAATGGGCGCCAGCTAATCGTAGGACACTGAGACAAATTCGAACCCAGAACCTCTTGACTGTGAGACAGTCATGATAACCACTAATACACCATGCTGCCACTTATGTTGAATATCATTCCAAATGAATTCTTCCAATTCGCCAATGTTCTCATGAAAAAAAAAACAGCAACCCCTAAATAATGAATGCATTTACTCATTTGTTATATAATTCGAGGGGCAGTCAGCATCCATTCCTAAATCAAAGGTTTAGTAGCATAGTCGAGTTATTCCTGTTTCTCCCCAACTTCTGACCGTTCGTTGCATCTTCCTCCTTCTTGACTCGCGAACCCAACCCCCCGCCTTTTCAGACCGCGGTGCACATACAAACACATTTAGCCGCGTGCGCGCACACACTGCACACTTGTAAATGTGCACTCTTTCTTCACACACCCACACACACAAACACAAAATAGCCTAAGGTTAACCCCCACTCTCAGTTGAAGCCTAGGAGGTCAAAGGACAAAGCAGAGGCAAATACAGGAATTCTCTGGTGCGGTTGCCTGCACAGCTCCTCAACCATGCACGCAGAAACACACAGTCTATTCACAAGCACCAAGTTAAAAAAAAAAAAAAAAAAAAAGCTGTAAATAAAATTGACTGAGAATATGTGGCTATAACTATTACAGCATAACATACATCTTGAAAACATATTGTTCTTATCACTTATGGAAGCTGAACCTTTTGGATCTGCTTTTTAAATGATTACAAGGGTGATTTGCCTGATCATTTACATTGATTGGAGCAATCACACTCACTGAAGAGTGAATCAGATTGACAGAAGGGACCTGCCTAGTATGGAAACTTTAAAGCGAAAAAACAAAGATACTGTTGCACCGTAACTGTGATTTATTTGTCCATCTTCATAGTAGCAAGATACTTCCTACCAGAGGATTACGTAGGAACACTGGCCCATACCATTACCATAGCATACCATTGTCAAAAAGGATAGGTGTAATTTGTTCCACTGCAATGCAGAGCAAAAAGAGAGGGGGGATGCGGAAAAAAATGATGATAGCCTGCATTTGTGTTTTGTTTGCTGGCTATCAGGATAGTTTCTGGTTCATAGAGAAGTCAAAGAAGAAGAAGAAGAAGAGGTGGAAAGCGGGTTCTTCGGCAGAAAGAGAAGAGGAAAACACAGAGCCTAGAACTGAATGTGGGGACTTTGAATGTTGGGACTATGACAGGAAAATCCCGGGAGTTGGTTGACATGATGATTAGGAGAAAGGTTGATATATTGTGTGTCCAGGAGACCAGGTGGAAAGGCAGTAAGGCTAGAAGTTTAGGGGCAGGGTTTAAATTATTTTACCATGGTGTAGATGGGAAGAGAAATGGAGTCGGGGTTATTTTAAAAGAAGAGTTGGCTAAGAATGTCTTGGAGGTGAAAAGAGTATCAGATCGAGTGATGAGGCTGAAATTTGAAATTGAGGGTGTTATGTGTAATGTGATTAGTGGCTATGCCCCACAGGTAGGATGTGACCTAGAGGTGAAAGAGAAATTCTGGAAGGAGCTAGATGATGTAGTTCTGAGCATCCCAGACAGAGAGAGAGTCGTAATTGGTGCAGATTGTAATGGACATGTTGGTGAAGGTAATAAGGGTGATGAAGAAGTGATGGGTAAGTACGGCATCCAGGAAAGGAACTTGGAGGGACAGATGGTGGTAGACTTTGCAACAAGGATGCAAATGGCTGTAGTGAACACTTTTTTCCAGAAGAGGCACGAACATAGGGTGACCTACAAGAGCGGAGGTAGAAGCACACAGGTGGATTACATCTTGTGCAGACGATGTAATCTGAAGGAGGTTACCAACTGTAAGGTAGTGGTAGGGGAGAGTGTGGCTAGACAGCATAGGATGGTGGTGTGTAAGATGACTCTGGTGGTGGGGAGGAAAATTAGGAAGACAAAGGCAGAGAAGAGAACCATGTGGTGGAAGCTGAGACAGGACGAGTGTTGTGCAGCTTTTCGGGAAGAGGTGATACAGGCTCTCGGTGGACGGGAAGAGCTTCCAGAAGACTGGACCACTGCAGCCAAGGTGATCAGAGAAGCAGGCAGGAGAGTACTTGGTGTATCTTCTGGCAGGAAAGGAGAGAAGGAGACTTGGTGGTGGAACCTCACAGTACAGGAAATCATACAAGGAAAACGGTTAGCTAAGAAGAAGTGGGACACTGAGAGGACCGAGGAGAGGCGAAAGGAATACATTGAGATGCGACACAGGGCAAAGGTAGAGGTGGCAAAGGCAAAACAAGAGGCATATGATGACATGTATGGCAGGTTGGACACTAAAGAAGGAGAAAAGGATCTATACAGGCTGGCCAGACAGAGGGATAGAGATGGGAAGGATGTGCAGCAGGTTAGGGTGATTAAGGATAGAGATGGAAATATGTTGACTAGTGCCAGCAGTGTGCTAGGTAGATGGAAAGAATACTTCGAGGAGTTGATGAATGAGGAAAATGATAGAGAAGGGAGAGTAGAAGAGGCAAGTGTGGTGGACCAGGAAGTGGCAATGATTAGTAAGGGGGAAGTTAGAAAGGCATTAAAGAGAATGAAAAATGGAAAGGCAGTTGGTCCCGATGACATTCCTGTGGAGGTATGGAAGCATCTAGGAGAGGTGGCTGTGGAGTTTTTGACCAGCTTGTTCAATAGAATTCTAGTGCGTGAGAAGATGCCTGAGGAATGGCGGAAAAGTGTACTGGTGCCCATTTTTAAGAACAAAGGTGATGTGCAGAGCTGTGGCAACTATAGAGGAATAAAGTTGATGAGCCACACAATGAAGTTATGGGAAAGAGTAGTGGAGGCTAGACTCAGGACAGAAGTGAGTATTTGCGAGCAACAGTATGGTTTCATGCCTAGAAAGAGTACCACAGATGCATTATTTGCCTTGAGGATGTTGATGGAAAAGTACAGAGAAGGTCAGAAGGAGCTACATTGTGTCTTTGTAGATCTAGAGAAAGCCTATGACAGAGTACCCAGAGAGGAACTGTGGTACTGCATGCGGAAGTCTGGAGTGGCAGAGAAGTATGTTAGAATAATACAGGACATGTACGAGGGCAGCAGAACAGTGGTGAGGTGTGCTGTAGGTGTGACAGAAGAATTTAAGGTGGACGTGGGACTGCATCAGGGATCAGCCCTGAGCCCCTTCCTTTTTGCAGTGGTGATGGATAGGCTGACAGATGAGGTTAGACTGGAATCCCCGTGGACCATGATGTTTGCAGATGACATTGTGGTCTGCAGTGAAAGCAGGGAGCAGCTGGAGGAACAGTTAGAAAGATGGAGGCATGCACTGGAAAGAGGAGGAATGAAGATTAGCCGAAGTAAAACAGAATATATGTGCATGAATGAGAGGGGTGGTGGGGGAAGAATGAGGCTACAGGGAGAAGAGATGGCAAAGGTAGAGGACTTTAAATACTTGGGGTCAACCGTCCAGAGCAATGGTGAGTGTGGTCAGGAAGTGAAGAAACGGGTCCAAGCAGGTTGGAACGGGTGGAGGAAGGTGTCAGGTGTGTTATGTGACAGAAGAGTCTCTGCTAGGATGAAGGGCAAAGTTTATAAAACAGTGGTGAGGCCAGCCATGATGTATGGATTAGAGACAGTGGCACTGAAGAAAAAACAGGAAGCAGAGCTGGAGGTGGCGGAAATGAAGATGTTGAGGTTCGCTCTCGGAGTGACCAGGTTGGATAAAATTAGAAATGAGCTCATCAGAGGGACAGCCAAGGTTCGATGTTTTGGAGACAAAGTTAGAGAGAGCAGACTTCAATGGTTTGGACACGTCCAGAGGAGAGAGAGTGAGTATATTGGTAGAAGGATGATGAGGATGGAGCTGCCAGGCAAGAGAGCTAGAGGAAGACCAAAGAGAAGGTTGATGGATGTCGTGAGGGAAGACATGATGGCAGTTGGTGTTCGAGAGGAGGATGCAGGAGATAGGCTCTCATGGAAAGGATGACACGCTGTGGCGACCCCTAACGGGACAAGCCGAAAGGAAAAGAAGAAGAAGAAGAGAGAATAATAAAATGACTGAATCGTAAGACAAATTTGCAAAAAATATGTCACGTTTGAGACAGTAGCAGAATGGCACATGACCAGAAAGAGCCAATCACAAGCGCCTGCTTTAGAAGGAGGAAGTGATATGAAAATAAAATCTGAGCTTTTGCAACTATTTTTCAATTGTTACTAAAATTGTAATCATGGAAATTCCAAAAAGCAACTGTAATTAACAGCTGAAAGACACCCGCACAGCATGATGATGCTACCACTATCCTTCACTGTTGGGACTGTATTGGACAGACGATGAGCAGTGCCTGGTTTTCGCCACACATACCGCTTAGAATTAAGGCCAAAAAGTTCTATCTTGGTCTCATCAGACCAGAGAATCTTATTTCTCACAATCTTGGAGTCCTTCAGGTGTTTTTTTTTTTTTTTTTTTTTAAAGCCAACTCCATGCGGGCTTTCATGTGTCTTGCACTGAGGAGAGGCTTCCGTCGGGACACTCTGCCATAAAGCCCAGACTGGTGGAGGGCTGCAGTGATGGTTGACTTTCTAGAACTTGCTCCTATCTCCTGACTGGATCTCTGGAGCTCAGCCACAGTGATCTTTGGGTTCTTCTTTAACTCTCTCACCAAGGCTCTTCTCCCCCAATTGCTCAGTTTGTCCTATATAGACAGGTGTGTGGCTTTCCTAATCAAGTCCAATCAGTATAATCAAACACAGCTGGACTCCAATGAAGGTGCAGAACCATCTCAAGGATGATCAGAAGAAATGGACAACACCCGAGTTAAACATATGAGTGCCACAGCAAAGGGTCTGAATACTTACGGCTGTGTGATATTTCAGTTTTCCTTTTTTTAATAAATCAGCAAAAATTTCAACAATTCGTTTTTTTTATGTCAATATGGGGTGCTGTGTGTACATGAATGAGGGGGGGGGGGGATGATTTTAGCAAATTGCTGCAATATAACAACTAGTGAAAAAATTAAGGGGGTCTGTATCCACTGCATGTACACAAATGCTACTGACATGAAACTTACACTAGATGTTGGGAACAACCCAAGTAATCCATACATAGAATATAACAATATGTAAGTGGAAAGCCAAGCATACCACCATAAATTTGCCTCAATCAGGTGCTCCTCTAACATTTCTGACAGAGGAGTGCAAAGAATAATCAGAAGAGTTGTCCAAGAGCCAAGGACCACCTGTGGAGAGCTTCAAAAAGAACTGGAATTAGTAGGCACTGTTGTAAGAAGGAAAACAGTGAGTAATGTACTCCGCCGCCATGGCCTGTGTGCACGCTCACCACGCAAGACCCCATTGCTGGGAAAAAAAAGCATGTCCAAGCTCGTTTAAAGTTTGCCGAACAACATTTGAACAACCAGTTAAATTCTGGGAGAATATCGTCTGGTCTGATGAGAGCAAAATTGAACTCTTTGGATGCCATACTGCACACCATGTTTGGATGAGAAATGGCACTGCACATCACCCTAAAAACACGATACCAACAGTGAAGTTCGGAGGTGGGAACATGATGGTGTGGGGCTGCTTTTCGGGATATGGTACTGGTAAACACATTATTGAAGGAAGGATGAATGGGCAAATGTACTGACACATTCTTGACAAATATCTGCAGCCATCTACGAGGATGATGAAAATGAAACGAGGGTGGACATTTTATCACGATAATGATCCAAAACATACTGCCAAGGAAACTCTCAACTGGTTTCAAAGAAAACAAATAAAGCTGCTAGAATGGCCTAGCCAATCACCCGACTTGAATCCAATCGAAAATCTATGGAAAGAACTCAAACTCAAAGTTCATAAAAGAAGCCCACGGAACCTTCAAGATTTGAAGACTGCTTGTGTGGAGGAATGGGCCAAAATCACACCAGAGCAATGCATGCAACTAGTTTCTCCATACAGGAGGCGTCTTGAACCTGTCATTGCAAGCAAAGGCTTTTGTATAAAGTATAAGCAAGTACCAGCTGGCGTGTTCAATACTTTTTCCCTTTGTCATTTCACATTATTACACACAACCGCAGACAACTGAAGACCGTAGATGATGAAATCTCTAAATTCCTCACAATTACTGGTTGAGAAATGTTGTTCTTAAACTGTTGGACTATTTGCTCACAGTAGTTCACAAAGTGGTGAACCTCGGCCCATCCTTGCTTGCGAACAACTTAGCCTTTCGGGGATGCTCCTTTTATACCCAATCATGACACTCACCTGTTTCCAATTAACCTGTTCACCTGTGCAATGTTGCAAACAGGTGTTTTTGAGTATTCCTCAACTTTCCCAGTCTTTTTTTGCCCTTGTGCCAGCTTTTTTGAATGTGTTCCAGACATCAAATTTAAAATGAGACAATATATGCAACAACAATAAAAAAAATATAAATAAAATATTTACAAATTGGGTCAATGATCCGCTGATTTTCGCTATTCGCGGTCCGGACCGTTCCCTATCCCCCCGCGGATAGCGGCGCTCCACTGTAATTAGTTACTCCCCAACACCGCTCGTGCCCGAGCTCTTTCAAAGGGTTCCAGAATTCTAGATTCTCCCATTTTATATCGCCCATAAACCATGTCATAACATTGAATGAACCAAGACATCAGGTCTCTTCAACTAACTGATGCCTACTCACCTCCCAGGTGTCCCTTCTCCGTTTCAGCTCTTCACATTTGCGCAGCTTGCAGATCTGCTTGCCCGTCTTGCGGTTCAGACAGTTTACACAGGTCCGACAGTTCTCCTTGCGAAGGCATGGAGTACAGGCACCGCATTTCTTCCTCCTCTTCTTTTGGGGGTTGAAAGTGTTATCCAGTGAGGTGTCAGTGGGAGACAGGGAGAAGAGGCCTGCTTGCTGATGCTCACTCTCTATGTACTTGCTCAGCGGGGACGTCTTTGCTAATAATTTTCTATTAATAGGGTGATTAGGAACTTGGTTGCTGAAAAAACCTGAGATGTCCTGATAAGGTGAACTGGGTGCTGCCCTCTGCTTTGACATTATTTCCTACTTTGTGTCAGTATTTTGAAGGATTTAAACACTGATTTTCTTTGAAAGAATCAAAACCAGCCAACATCAAAATGCTACATGTGGCTTCACTTTAAAATATATACTATCCTGGAAAGAAAAGCTTGGTGTGACGTATTCACGTAGCGGGCCATCCAGATGACCCTGCAGAATCTTTTCCTGCTACCCTGAGGAATGGTTGGTGGTCCACCAGAGGTTGGGCAGAAAAATTGCCACTTGTGGAGACATGGTTGTGCCGGGACCAGCCTAGATGAAAATCAAATGAGAAATAACAATTAAATGTACTCCATAGCTTTAATTCGTGAAGAATAGTAATTTACACATTTTGCGTCAGTGCATATTGCAAAACAAAGGGAGAAATCTCACTGATGCTTGGCGCTACGTGACTAAAGTTTGGTAAATCTGGAAAACGAGATGAATTCAGACAGTTTTTACCAACTTTGGACTTCAGGTGAAGCCAAGTTTGTTCAGGCATATGTTAAACTGTCTCATTTAGTACGATATAAGCCAAAGGAGTTACTACTTTCATCACAATAAAGATAATAAACCTTGGAGCATGTATTGGGAGTGTCTTCTCCTAAGTCCAACTGTCACTATTTGGCTCATAGCCTTATAAGTTGTGTGTGAACTCTTTGGGAAGCCACTATGTTTAACCGCAGACCCCACATGGACAAGGGCTTAATCCCCCACTGGAAAGAATGGAGGGGGGATGATGTGCTGATGCGCTGATGCCGCGGACTGTCCTCTTTGTCTCATGGTCATACGCTCCAGTCGACCGTGGATAAAAGCTGGATTGTTCTGAGAAAAGCCACATTTTACTTTGCTACTGGCTGGCTTCACAAGCACTGAATGTGTTTTCGGAAGTGTTTGCCGCTGTGTGGATCTCAGCACTGATAAGGATGAAGAGGTGAGGGCAACAAGAAAGTGCAGAATCTGGTGTCTGTTGCCAAGGGGTACACCAAATTCGGAGCCATCCATCCTCAATGTTGCGATAACGATTGCAATTAACCGATGAAGGGACCTGCGCTGGTTGATGTCACCCATACTTTAGCGTAGTACCACGTTGTGTCACAACATGCCGGGCAGCGCTAAGGTCTACCGCGTGGCAGAATTAAACACAAGAACAAAAAAGAGGCAGAGAAGGTCCCCAAGTAAGCTCCGGTAATTGTATTTGTTCCGATAGAGCAGATATGCCTGCGAGTATTGTAGTGTAAACGGTTTGTCTGTGTTGCTGTTTCGTATGTGTTAAAGTAGCAGTTGTTTCTGATTACGTAACATCAATGGTCATTTCCATGTTAGCATAAAGCCAATGAACTTTCATTAGGTGAAATGATATGGTTTTCTTGAAAACAATTTTGAATTTGCTTTTGGTCAGACTTTTTTTTTTTTTTTTAATGTGCCCTGCGATTGACTGGCGACCAGTCTAGGGTGTTGTCTCCCTATCGGCCGACGTCGACGAAGATAGGCTCCGGCTCCCTTTGACCGTGAACGGGACAAGAATGACAGCAAATGGATGAATTTGCTGTTTTAAGTGGGGAAGTTTTAAGTGTCAGTTTTACAGTAAAACTCTCGAGTGACAAAAAAGAAAAAAAGCAGCTTGAAACAAGCACACTTTGTCTCTTATTTGGAGATTTTTTCGTGGCGTAAGTGACAAGAGGAGCGCAGGAATACTTTTTAAAAGTGTGTTTTATTACGTTCAAATTTGTTTGAATAAACTTTTTTTTTTTTTTTAAGGGGAAATGTCAGACGATATAAAGACATAATGAAACAAATGATATCTTTGTAAAATATGTGTATAGCAGGAGCGGGAGGGAGAGAAAGAGGCGATGTTCTGGTATCATTCGTGACATTAAACGGAGGAATTGTTCCAAAGAAGACCCTAAAACGGCCATTCGGCGTCTAAATAAGAAAGAGCAGCAGTGCCATGTTCACGGTGTGTCCACGTGATTTGCCACAGGCACCATTTAGCCCGGCTGGCGCGCGCCCTATCAAAGCAATCACATAGAAATAACACAAATCCTTAGATTGACATTAAGATAAGTAGTCCCTGTTATCTCCTGGTAATGGCGTCCCCAAAACACACCCATTAGTGTTACGTGTGGGCTAATTGCTCGAAGTGACAAAAAGCCCACTTTCACTGCATGGGTGTGAATGCACACAGTGAACCTATTACAACGCGCTGGTGTCCAAAAGCAATTAAGGCTATTCTTATTATTAAAGCGTCATAATACGCTTTAATAATGTCAATATTAAAACCGTTAAAAAAAAATAATTCAGAAACACATTTTTATTTAAAAAAAAAAAACATAAAATGGAAATATCGTATCACGCGTCGCTCACGTGAAGGGCTGAAAACAAGTAGACCATAACATCACACGTACTGCATGAAAGAAATGAAGAACATTTACCTGGTGTGAACTACAGCGTCATTGAGTTGGTAGAAATGTCACTGCGGCTTTCCATGCATGGCGTTAAAAATACAAGTCGGAGAAATGACAACAAATATATGAGAAAGTCGAGCGAGAACAGTCAGACAGCTGGGCAAGAAGTTCAAATAGTTGTCGAGGTCGAAACGTGCGTGCAAACGCTCGTGAAAAAAAAAAAAAAAAAAACAGTCGACACCGAGGTGACAATTGAGGGGGAAAAAAACTGAGTAGCCTAGTAAACCACTGGGGGGGGGGGGGGGCAGAGGTCATCTTTAGGAGGGTGAAGTCATCAGTAAATTATGGGGTGGAGCGTTGCCAGATGAGGGAGGGTGAGATGGGATCAATATTATGTCAGGCATCTGGATTGGTTTTTTTTTTTTTTTTAATGAAATGTAAGGAAAACCTCTGACAGTATCACCCTGCTCAAGCACATAATAAATACCAGATTATAAACTGGTCAAATACTGAACAAAAAAAACCCCACCTCAAAATAAACAGACTCAATTCAATCTGATCATTTTAATCATCAGGAAAGAAACGCGAGATGAATCCCTTGTGGCTGACTTGCATTACTGTAGTTTGATCAAGGTACACCAAATAGGGGGGAGGGGGTGGGGGGGACCCTAGAGCAGTGGTTCTCAAAACTTGTTAAACCAAGTACCACTTGAAAAAAAAAAACACTTAGCTTTCCAAGTACCACCTTAAAGGCCGACATTAAAATACAGTAACATAGTAGGCCTACGTGTTCATTGAAAAAAAGGTAGCAGTTTTATTCTTAAAAGCTACGCCTCATATTATTGTAAGCCACTGTATCATTATGGACATTGCATTCATATAGCAGAAAAGAAAAAAAATGTAATTAAATATTGAATCCGTAAAAATGAATACACATTAAAATTGTACCAAAATAAATGGGTTTAAAAAAAAACGACTAAAATTAAAACCAACTGAACTGTACTGGATGAGAGAAAAATTGAAGATACTGTAATATTATGCACAGTTTGCACTTTTAATTCAGTGATTCTGTTACATAGCACTAGAGGGAGCCCTCCTACCACTAGTGATACTTATACCACACTTTGAGAACCATAGTCTTGGCATCTTTTCACTACTTACCATAAAGCAACATCTCAAGCTTTAGTTTTTTCTTGTTGTTGTATATATGACATTAAAGTATATTTTCAGCCCTTCTCAATGCAGCTTGTTTTTGTTTTTGTACTTGTGGTATATTTTTAGGTGTTTATGTGTGAATATTGCTGCTATGACAATTGAATACTCCGGTTTCCTCCCACGTTCCCAAAACATGTATGAGAGGTTAGTTGAAGACTCTAAATTGCCCATTATAGAGATATAACAAGTAGTATTACATCAACACATAAGATCTTTATTACCACACCTTTATAACACAAACAAAAGACAGACAAAAAAAATATGCACCTTCTTACACTTGGAAAGTACCGGCCTATCCCACCACGGAAGTTGTTGTTTTTCCACATTTCAAACATAGCAAACACAAGCTGCTTCAAGCACTGGAACAGAGTATGATGGTGGACTGGTTTCAGCTCAGTTACCACGGTGACAATGAGGCCTTACTACAGTGCTGAACATAAATAAGCCTTGTATCCATTTCTCAGTGAATTCAATTCTTTGTGTTGCACATCACCGAGAAGCCAGAGTGAAAGAGGCACGCAAACAGTGCTGCACCACTTGAGCTGGGGATAGAGGACAATGCCTTGCTCAAGGGCACCTCAACAGCAGGCAGAACGCAGTCTAGCATTTCTTCAACATCTACTTTGCCATTATTACATTTTTGTCCGCAGCAAACACAAACCTGTGACCTTGTGGCCTCAAAGCCCAAATCCTTGCAGACGATGAGTTATTGTCACGCCAATAAATCTGTGAGGAAAATTACATTTTTGTGCGTGCATCAGTGGCTCACATTTAAGGGAGTATTTTAGAGGACGTATTTTTAAAGGAGACTCAAGATTTTTCAACAAATATATTGGTCCACTCATATGTGTTGAACACTTAGATGAAGATTGCCAATAAATATGGGTCCAAAATATTAATACACATTTATTAAGTACAAGTGATGTAGTTGAGTACATATTCTGGGGGCTGAGTAAATATATTTTGGTCAAAGCAAATTATACATTCATTTCTGGACAGGAGGACAATGATCAAACAATTACATCTACCGTTTGGTTAACTTGAATCATTCAAAAATGATGACAGTATGCTGAAACGGTGTACAGATGTCTTCATATTCTCCAGGAATTCAGACAAAAAGAAGCATATGTATACTTTACAAGTCTTCCATAAAACACCATGGTGATAAAATGGTCCCGACAGGAGTCAGTAACACCGCACCAACTCCATTAGCATTGAAAATTTGGTTCCAGGAGAAGTGAAAGTGCCTGACTGAGAAGGACTGTTATATGCTCATATGTCAGTGTACACTGTATATTGGTGACGACAAACAAATTTAAAAAAATACTCGCAAAAGCAAAGCACGTAAGCTGAATAGGCGAGGAAGATAAATAAATAGAAGAAAACAGTACAGTAACTGGCAGGTAGGCTTTGATGGAAACAAATAAGATATGAATACAATACTTGAATTATTTATAAGTTGTAGGGGTTGTTTAACATTTGAACATCTATTTGTATCCATATTGAACAGCACCAGGCACCATTGCTTTGGTAGCTGGGATTGGCTTCAATGATCAATAAATATTAGTTTATTGGAGTACATGACAAGATGTCATGGATCAGCTTGGATAGAAAAGTGCTTAGGTTGTTCCACTGGGTTCAAGCATTTGACGACTGTTGGTAATTTGTTGCTACAACGAGCCTTCTAATTGTACGTAAACGTGTACGGAACAAATCCCATCCCATCCCATCCCATCACATCACATCCCTTCTCACAGTTCCAAGGAGTTTTGGTGCATTTGGAGCAGAAGTGATGTTTTCATGTCCGGACCTGGAACTTGCCAGCCTTGGTCATGTACTTGATTCCTTTGAAAGGTTTATACTTCTCCCCATACATGTCCAGACGGTTCACCTTCAGCCCTGTTCAAAGGATAGCATAACCTTTAATTATTGAATGAATATGACATGTCAATATACACATCTTGGCGACACTGCCTCATTTTAATGGCACAGTTTCAAATGTAGAAAGCTACACCCTATTTTCTAGGCTTTCGGTCAGGTTCATAAACACACGTAGTTTAACAGTTTGTCTAGCGTTTGTTTGTATTAAGATGCATTTAATTAGGATTCAGTAATAAATTCGACAATCTGTCCCCACAGCACTTATAATGAACAATGTCTTTGGCGCCATCTAGTGGATGATATGTAGCGAGGGTCACGTGGGCGTCAGCTGTGGCGGCTTTGTAAAGCAAGGCTGCAAGTGGAAGTGGGGGGCTTAAACTGAAAAGATCTTCATTGCAAAGTGATAGTGTGTGTGTACCTGAGATGGCCATCTGTTGGATTTTGAACTGGATGTTGATGGTGGGGTTCTCATCGGGTTTGGAGGCTCCCGCCTGCAGACTCATGGTGCCTTTCAAGCTGGGAAGCTTCTGGGGGTTTATTTTGCCTACATCCCAAGTCAACAACTGAGCAAAACACCCAAATGTCAGTGCGTCAACACAAACAGGATGCATTGGTATACTGTATACAGTATCTCACTTATAGGAGTACACCACATACTGTGTGTCTTGTCACTTATAACTCCAAGTACCTTTGTGACTGGGTCAAAGGTGTACGTTCCTTGGGAGGGGTTAAGATTGGCGTTGAGAACCCCCCGAGGGAGCTGACTGCTGACAAGCACCGACTCCACAGCCTTGCCCATGGTCTGCTTGGGGCCCAGGGTCAAGTCAAATCGCCCCTGGGAGCTTCCTTCACGGAAAGTAATGTTGTGCTTGACGTACACTGGAATTGCCACCAGGCTAAAGAGGCGAGAATATGAAGCCAACAATGTGACCCTAATGCAATAGTAAGTCAAAAATACAGTCAATATTTAAAGGGGAAACACTTTTAGGCCGTAAATATAAAACAAAGGCTATGTTCACACTGCAGGTTAATTACCTTTTTCTTTTTTGCCCACTGTGACATGCATCTGATTTTTTTCCATGTCAATGTGAAAAGTACTATTCTCATTTTTTCACATCTGACACGGGCCTCTCTCATACGTGGCTATAAATTGGATATGTATCCGATGCGAGTGCAGCATGGACGCACTCATACGACGACAAAACAGACGCCACAAAAGCAATGGCGGCTGAAGGAGCAGAAAACAGCCAATGGCAGAAAGAAGATGCTTCAGAACTGATAAATATATGAAAATGTTGACTCTGGTCGCACAAAAATCCCTGAAGTCTCCACAAATGCGTTGGTGAGACGAGGGGCCATATTTACTTCTGTAAACACGCCGGTTCGTGTTTGTGCGCATGTGTGTGACGTCAAGGACTCATTATGTCCACAGTAGATATCGCCTTGTTTTTTGTAATGTGAACAACTACATAAAAAGACCGGCTTAACAAATAAAACAACAACAACAACAACAACAAAAAACAGTCATCATACCCTGCCAGTGTGAATGTATCCACAAAATAAAAGCATGCCTTCTTGTGCGCTGTGAAAACATATTTTCATGCCCCTCGCAAACTAGTTCATTGCACGCCATTTACAATGGCGAATCCTTATATCTTGAACCATTGTAAACCAACGCCTTCTGTACTTGGGGCCTAGCAACTCATTTGTGTCATGTAGAGCGAGTGTATTAAAACACCAACTTCTGGGAGCTGACATGATAGGAAAGTAGCCGGAAGTTTCCATCAGGAGGGATGAAGGAGAGGATCCGCTCAGCCTCCCACCGCTTGAATCGAACACACGGGTGGAAGCTGACATCATCCAGCAGTCGAGGATTCTGACAGAGGGACAAGTGAAGTTTGTCAGAAGCATGTAGGAGGCTTTTTGTACCTACTGACTACTGTGTCATTTAGGCTTGATTTACACGAATTTCGATTTAAGGCAAATATACGACATATCTTTCTAATTCCATGTATTCAAGTGACAATATGGCTATACTTAGATTCAGCACAGAGGGAAACAAAAGCACATCCATCCATCCATTTTCTACCCTTATCCTCACGAGGGTCGCGGGTATGGTGGAGCCTATCCCAGCCGACTGCAGGCAGGAGGCGGGAACACCCTGAACCGGTTGCCAGCCAATCACAGGGCACAAAGAAACAAACAAGCATTCACACTCACATTCACACCTACGGGCAATTTAGATTCTTCAATCAACCTACCATGCATGTTTTTGGGATGTGGGAGGAAACCGGAGTGCCCGGAGAAAACCCACGCAGGCACGGGGAGAACATGCAAACTCCACACAGGCGAGGGCGGATTTGAACCCGGGTCCTCAGAACTGTGAGGCAAATGCGCTAACCAGTCGCCGTCGTGCCGCCCAAAAGTACAATAAAAAAAAAAACACTAATATTAATCATTACATAATGTTTAGTTGGCCTGGGTTGAGTCTTCCCCCATTGGTTTAAATGAGGGTACCCTCAAAGTCGAAGATTTCCTGTATACTGAGCACCACCATTTGCTTCTAGCAAATGTTTCTGCCAGCACGGTCTCAAGCCACGTCACTCATTGAATTGCTTTGAAACCACTTACCATAAACGAGAGTGTGAGGTCGGGCATGCCAGTTAGTTTGACGCATGCATCTATGACTCCTTGGATTTCTGCCGTTATGGTGGAACCTGAGGAGGGGGTGGGTGGGGGAATAAATAAATAAAATTAAAAAAAAAACATATTTCAAAACCAACAGGCTGCTTATGACAGCGGTCTCAGAGCATTACCTGACTTATCAATGATGGCGTCTATCTCCTCCACCACGTCAAAATAGGCTTCATTGTTGGTGTACTTGACACCAGTGCGTCGCCATGGTACCACTGACAGCTGGCCAGTGGGGAGCTGTTCACCCACATTGGTGCTGCCTGGGAATTGATCAAATGTGAAACAAGCGTTTATGCGGTAACTCAGACCGAGGTATACAACGGAGTGATTTAGCATTGGTAATTGGAATATTATGCGTTGATGAATGATCTAACACTAATTATATCAAAGTGGACCAGGTTACGCAAAACAATACTGACCAAAAGGAAATTTTTTACAGGACTTCAGAATAGTAGTTATAAAAATGAACATGCAGTGTTTGGTCAATTTTATTAGACCACCATTACCACTATTTGTTTCAGAAAAAATACAGTCGCATGAAATGCTTTTCCTGTATATGGACTCTTTAAATTTCAGTGAGCTCATGACATTTTACCATTTTGATCAGGAAAGAGAATATTCAAACAAAAGACACATTTTTATACCCAAATTTAAGTCCGTTCAGTGGGAGCTTCAACAAACAGCACAGCAATTAGAACAATAGTTTATGGATGTGATGTGAATCCGGTATATGCGCAAACTACTACCGCATTTGGCCAACCAGGTAAAAGCACTAAATATGGAGGGTTGCTCAAGGGTGCCTTGACAGTAGTCAGGAAGCAGACTAGCATAGCTCTGGCTTCAGTGGGCCTCGGACCTTGACCCTCTGGTTTTAAAGCCCAGTTCCTTAGAGATGAGCTACTGCCTCCCCGACCCCAGGAAAATATTGCACTTTTTTGAGTGGTGAAGAAAACACTGTTGGAGATAATCGTACACATTGTACCTGTGATAGTGTTAACCATTGTGCGGAGGATGGTGGGGGGTTTGATAAGCTCTTTGAGAATGTTGGACTCTGTGGCCAGGGGAAAGCCATTGTCCAACATCTCCTCCAATAGTTCATAGACCACGACCACATTGTCCTTGATGGCTGCCTCTGTGCACACACCAAAATAGTCCTGTTTAAAACAACACACATAAATGGTTAAAACTTTTGTAAAGTGGAAAAACAACAACAAAAAAGAAAACATCAGAACATCAGTACAATACATTAATCGTTTAAACCATGGACTGAAGGTGTGAAGAGAACCTGGAATGTGTCGACGACTCTGTGCAGGAACTCAATGACAAAGAGCGGCGGCACCTCACTCTGTATGACCGCCACAAAGTATATGCGATGTCTGAGAACATTGATAAGGTAGTGGTGCGGCGTGGGGATCACAGGCGGGACGTTCTCCGGCTCACTGGCACGCTCCTGGGCCTCAAAAAAGTAGTCGCACACAGAGCGGCTTACCACACTCTTCCAGTGCTTCTCCAGGAAAATGTCTCCTGATGAGTTGACCAGGAAGAGACTGTGGATCATCTTGGAAGAAAGCTGCAATGTAGGATAAAAAGCAGGAAGGTTAAACTAGAAAGTGTTGTTACATGAGTTTTAGTGCTTACACATAGACAAATATAAACATTAAAATGACATAATGATATCATGGTGACCCCCCCCCCCCCCCAAACATAACGTAATCCACAATACACTTTGATTTGAACCCGGGTCCTCAGAACTGTGAGGCGGCTATGCTAACCAGTTGTCCACCACGCCACCTGATCTAACATCCAGTTTTCTATTTCACGGAGCGCACTTCACAAATGTCACACTTCATAAGTCTATTGCATTTCTAAATACACCACTATTACCACATTATTCAGATTTTCGACACCAAAGGTGTGAAAACAGTTCAAGTGATAGGTTAGTATTACGGTACGTTTAACCGGCATAATAATGTGCTGAATCGGTGTCAATGCCTCTGAAGTCACGAGGACAATAGATCCTTCCGTTGCCTTAATGGAAACATTCCTTTCACATCACAATCATCAATAATCAACAACTAATTCATTATTAAATTAATCGACAACTATTTTGATAATCAATTAATCGTGTATAGACCTTGCTTAAATTGTCCAAATCTTCAGAATTTTAGCCTCTCAGTGTCAACAGTAAATATTCTCAGATTTCTGTAATCCTCCATGAAAGCAGACTGATTATCTTTGTGTTTCATCAAAATAAGACATTTGCAAACATCTGCTCTTGCTTTGGAAAATAATGATTAACATTTTGCCAATTTTCTGACATGTTACAGACCAAACTAGTAACTGAAGCATAATTTATAATTGTGCATTTTCTGCACCTTCACTTGAAATAATTTCCTGTACGTACAGAAAGCAATCACTGCCATTGAGGGCTGTTGAATTCAAATATCCATGTTAACATGGAGGACTGGCAGTGAATGAGTTAAAAAAAAAAAAAAAAAAAAATAGACACAATCATTTATTAAAATAGTTGTTAGTTGCAGCCCTTATTCACATTATTATTATTTTTTCGTGTTTCTATTTTATTATTTCCGATCTTTTGGAAGAACACCATGCGCTCTACATCAGTGTTTCCCAACCTTTACTGAGCCAAGACACATATTGCACATTAGAAAAGAAAAAAAAATATCTGTCAGAAAAAGGTTAATTATGTACCTTCTACTATCTAGTGGAAGAGTTCATTGTCCTGGCTACCACTATACATCACCCGTCTAGATAGTTGCACAAACATACATTATTCGTAGTAAATGAATACTTTTTGGACCAAATATGTGAAATTGGATCATTTGACCTCTCACAGCACACTGCTTAGGAGGCGAAAGGGGGGGAATAAATAAAGAAACAAAAAGTATCATCACTGGGTGGTGTCACACATTCCTCCTTAATCCAAGTCTGCGTCGCCAGCTACTTAGAGGAACATCATGAAAATCATGACAGACAAAAGAAGCTACATTGCCCGAACAGACTGATCATTCTTCTGTTTCCACGAATAAACCTCCACCACCAACTCACACTCACATGACATTCTTTGCGGATAAAGTTCAGTTCGTGCTGTGGTTGGGCCCACAAAGTTTGCGCCAAAAGAACACAGTGGACATTTGTTTCGTGTACCCCTTTACAGGGTCTTAACGCAAAAAAAAAAGAAAATAAATTAATTGTATCTTGATATTGATGTGCCATGATATGCCGTGATGTTTTCAGCAGCATTACAGACTTCTTTTTTTTTTTTGGCGACAGAAAATATTCTCAGCATTTATGGTGTGAGAAATAGCGTTTTCGTTTCTGACTTCAATCATAATTTAAGCAAGACAATATTAGAAAGAAGACACCATTGTTAAGAGTGGTTATATCAATGGCCAGACAATACGCTGCGATACCAAAACTAGCATTGTTGCAGCACATCAGCATGTCCAGTTAATTTACGTTTGGTGAAGAGAAACCTAATTGAATACAGTATGGAGGCAAAAACAACTTGTCGATTCTAAATATGAAAATGTTGAGACAGTTTAAAGGCCTCCAGCTCCCCCTCCTTCGCCTTCTCGGTCAGTATCTCATGACAGAGGGGGGGGGGACATCGCACAGAACGCGAATAACAATACCATTTTTCCCAGCAATTAGGCGGTGCATAGAAGACGTTATAGGTTCACCAAACACTTACCAGAGACTAACCCTAATCCTCGGTTTCGTATTTCACAATTTTCTCATTGAACTATGAGGCCGTTGTCGCTTCCGTTAGGAGGATCAGCCTCCGGTGCCATGAAGCGGAGTATAAACAACCAACCAGAACCTGTGAAAACAATCTAAAGCCCGCCTTTTCAACGCAGTCATTGGCCAGAACTACGGAAGCTTTATTCTGGGCACTTTGCGGTGATTGGGTTATAAGCACGCAACGTTTCAGTGTACGTCAGTAAATATACTTGATTGGCCCAAAAGAAAGCAGGGCTGACATTTTGTTTCCAGTGTTAGATCTCATTTTGTGGTCGTCAAAGTCTGCCATATTCTAGAGAAATTGTTAAACAATTACTGTCAAACAAAAATACAATAAATGTTTGAGGCTTTATTTGCTTTTTCTCTCGCACTCAAAGTTGTATCCCTCGCACGTTTCTAACTTTACATTTCAGCTGTTTTTTTCCCTTTTCTTTCTGTCTGGAGTGTCAACACCTGTAGATATCTGAATAGACGCTTCATTTATTGGCAACAAGACGCCATGGCTGTTGACTGTGGCTGTTTACCCAATAAATACTTGTATGAAACAAATATCCCTTCGTAGTAAATCTCAATGAAGCAGCCATGAACCCGGAAAAAAAAAGCTAACTAAAAAAAATAAAATCAAGAGAAACATGGCTCAACATAATTTATTTTCATTTTATGTTAAAATGTACAGAGTTCTTTGAAAGTACTTGCTAAGAAAGGGGGTGGGGGCGGATAAATGGAAATACATACAAGGAGAGAGAAGAGAGTTGAGGTCACTGAGCACAGTACAGCACTCTGCACTCAGCCAAACACTCTATTTTGCACTCTCTCTTAGCATACAACGAAACATGTACAATTCCAAAGGATACAAAAAGGGAAGCGATATAAACAGACAGAAATATACGGAGCTTATTTTTACATGCCTCTTTAATGTAAGGAAGTCATCCTATACACACACAAGTAAAAAAAAATGCCAAGTGACCTTTAGATATTTGTAGTCATTTTGTTTAAAATAGCATTAATATACTACACAAAGATAGAAAAACTCTAGACATGAGATGGAATGGAAAGGTTAAAGGCATCTTATAGTCACTAAAAGTGAGTAGAACTTTTTTTTTTTATTATTATTTTGAATTTAATAGTAATTACCCAAGAGGTGAGTTAAAAATGTATTTTTGTCCAGAAACAGAAGTGTACAACAAAATTGACAGTACCAATCAATATCAATGTCAGAATTTCCTTTTATATTATAGAAAAAAAACAAACAAACAAAAAAAACTCTACACAGGTTCTTTTTAGTCAAAACGAGTCAGCTTAGGTCATAATATAAAGCTGCCCAGTCTGATAAAATTCAGAAAGAAAACAAAGTTCAGAACAGAACAATAGACACAAAAAGTATGCAATGTCAGGTCTGTAAGAAAATGAAAACCCCTCTTTTGACTTTGAATACTGGTACATGGAGCAGCAACAAGGTGAACCGTTCCACCTGCGCTATTTAAACGCCATAACCAACAAAGCTCTGACCCTGCTTTAATACGTGTGCCTCTAACTGTGGTCCAAGCCATGCACTACACCAGGTGTTTAGGTAAACCTTTCATAAAGGCTAACTGTCTACCGCAGTATCTCTAGCAAACAGAGTGAGAGAAAATAAAATGCATATATAAAAAAAAAAATACAAGTTTAACAGAAGACATTTCATAAGCAGACACCTCGACCTCTTTGGGTCTTTTAACACTTGAGTGGAAGTCAGCTAATTGTTAACCGAATTTCCTTAAAGCAGCTAAATGAAAATCTTGCTGTTTGTTCTGAATTCTTTAACCTCCAAAAATTGACATTGTATACTGACTGTCAGTGGAGTGTGGACAAGAATAGCTGAAAGTGGTACATTCCTGTGCTAGTCATGCAAGAGCTAGCCAGTATGCCTCTATGCATGTGTTGCTTGAAAATGGGAGGTACCAGAATATTTACATCTGAACTTGTCAAAGTGGCAGAAAACTGGAACATAATGCTACTATTGGATAAAAAAAAAAAAATAAAATAAAAAAAAAAAAACCATTTGTTGTCCCCTCTGTCTTTGCAGTGTTTTTGGTATGATGTCGTCCATCCAGGAAGACAGAAACATGAATAAACACCTCGAACACACGCTGGCCGGGCTGGCCTTGGAGATGTTGGGGTTTTTGTGAGAACCCAAAGGGTGTGCCACCATTTCAGAATGCCACAAATATAAAGACTGAAGCATATAAGAGGCCAGACTGCACACAGATATTCCCAAACAAAAAAAAATAAAGTTCAACATTATGTTTAACAAAACAAGAATCCATCTACTATGTCTCTTTTTTAAGGTAAGGCTTCCTATGTCAAAAGATTGTGTGCATGGTTTAATAATCAGATAACTGTCTTTTGCATTTGCAATCTGACAAAGCAAGATCAGAATTAATCCTGTATTGTCCTTTTCTGTGCATCTTCCTCACCATCCTCTTTCTCCTCTTGCTCATCAAGAGGAAGAGTAGACATTTGGGCCAGTTTGCAGGGACAGCCTAGGCCTGGCCTGGTCCATGCACACACCCTGCCTATCTTATGAGAATTGGACAAAATGATTACACAGAAAAACAGGAAACCCTCGATTTCCATTCACTTGTTCTCTTGGTGCCTTCCACAGCACTGCAGAGTGTGAACACGACTGATGCACATTTAAAGTACAGCAAGTATCAGCCTTGGACCCATGTCTTCATCTGCTCATGTAGGGCGATTGTTTTGGGACACCAGCGTAGCTGTGATGGGAGGGGCCTGTGTACATCATGTTGCCATGGTGATTTGGCTGCATAGGCTGCTGGGGGTAACCCTGCCCGCCCATCATTCCCATTTGCATTTGCATGGGATACTGAGCTGGCTGATTCATGTACGGAGGATTACCATGGTAACCACTGTTCATCATTGGTTGGGGCATTCGGTAGCCAGCTGACATGGGATTGAGTGGTGTCATGTTCATGGAATTGTATGGTGCCGTTGGCATGAGGTTTGGCATCATGCCCCGTTGAACAGCCAAGGTGCGAGGTGTGCCTTGCATGGCCACAGCCCCAGAGCTGCGTCCATAGAGCTGCTGCTGGTGCGGGGCTGGGGCCAGCTGCTGAGTGGCTTTGGACCGAATGGAAATATGGCCTTTGACAGTTGCCATTTGGCCCTGCAGTCGCTGTGTGTGGGGTGGGGGACCCAGACTGATGTTGGTAGTGGGCATGTTGCATTGCAGCTGCAGGGAGCCCAAGTTCATGGAGCCAGAGGCTAGGTTAGGGGGTGGGGTCATTGCAGGCTGACCCTGGGAGAGGGGCGCATGGGCAGAGGGCGCCAGTCCTGGGTTAGAGAGTGAAACACTGGTGGCATAAGACGTGACGGCGGCTGAGTGAGAGTATGGCATGGCATGTGGATCCATAATGGTGTTTGTGAGCTGCTGGAGTTTGGCCAGGCTGAAGGTTGCAGAGGGTTGGGGGTACCCCCCTGTGCCAAAGTCCTGACCCATACGCTCATAGAGGGTACGACCACCTCCCCCGCCCCCACTCTCAGGAATCTCCATAATCATGGGAGTGGAGGCAAAGCCATTTCCCATGCTACACTGGGATAAGGGCTGCTGTTGTTGCTGCGGAGGAGGTGGGGCTGAGGGTGGAGGCTGAGAGTTGGGGGTCTGCTGCTGCTGAGGAGGCTGCTGTGGAACCTTCTTTTGGGATGGCTGTGGCTGATTGGTGCTGGGAGGCCTCTCAATCACACCACAACTCTGGGGAGACTTAATGCCACAGCTAGGGGTGTTAGATGGATGAGGAGGAGGTGGGGGTTGGGGGACAGAATTGCCAACATTGCTGGCTCCGGGACCACTGTTGGGACCGGGTCCAGTTTGCTGGATGAGGCTACAGCTTCCTAATCCGTGCTGGGTTCCTCCAGTCCCTGTGGAAGATGTTAGGCTGGGTGTTGGCACAAAGGAGCAGCTGTTGGACTGTGAGGAAGATGGGGTGGCCGAGCTAGAAGAAGAGGTGACGGATGAGGAAGCTGAAGAAGCACCTGCCACAGACATTCCACCTCCATTCCCCGTTCCATTGCTTCCTCCACCCATGGTCGAGTCATAGCTGCTGGGGTTGTCATAGTTCTCTGTAGTGCTTTCTATACTGCCCAGGTCACTGAAGCCACTGTCAACCACCTGCTGTGAGTGGTCTGACACAGATGGGACATCCATCATAGGAGATGTCTCCATGTTCTGCTGGGAGGGTGCAGACAAAGAACTGGGATGTTCTGGGGTGATCTGTGTGTACCCACCTCCACTGCCACCACCTGTTCCAGTGGGGCCAGGAGTCCCACCCCTCTGCCCTCCTGTCGTTGTGTCCATGATGGCCGTGGGCAGCCCTGGACTGTTCACTGAACGCACAGACTGACTGGGCAGTGGGGCCATTTGAGGATTGGGCAGGGGGCTGCTATGTTGGGAGGCCCCACAGTCCTCTACTAATGCCAGGGCCTCCTCCTCGGTGTCCCCTGTGTGGCTGTAACTCTGTAGTGTCCGACAGGCAGCAAGTGTCTCTTCACAGTCCTGGTAAGCCCCGTGGTGAGGCTCAGTCTCTTCATCCTGGGCTTCCCCCTGTGTCAGAGACTGTACTGCCTGGACCGTCTCCAAGTCTAGTTCATTGGAGTGGTGATGGGGATGATGTGAATGATGGTGACCCAGCTCCTCTTTGAAGTCAGAGTGCTGATGAGGGTGGGAGTGTGTGTGTTGGGGTTCTATTAACAGTGCAACATCTTTGTCCTCCGTCTGCAAAGGCTGCAGCTCCATGGGTTCTGAGGGAACAGACATGGCCGTAACAGTTTCCACAGCCGCAGCGGCTGCAGCAGACTCCTCTTGCTCTCTACGGCGCCTATCCTCCTGCTGTGGATCAGCGGAGGAGGGCCGACACTTTGGCTCCTGCACCTGCTCTTCAGGCTCCTCCTCCTCCTCCTCCTCCTCCTCTTCTTCTTCCTCCTCCTGCTTGCTGACATAGTCCCGGGCCACGCTGTTCTCCAAATCTAAAAAAGCCTCTCCGCCTTGTGGTTCTTCTTTGACTGGAGGGGAGCTTGCATGGGAACCAGGCTCTTCCTCCTCCTCTTCATCCTCCTCATCTTCGGACGGCTGACTTTTTCTTTTCTTACTGATGTTGTTGCTGCTGTTGCTCTTCTCTTCTAAGTGTCCGTCACCTTCATCATCTGCATCATGGTCCTCACTACGCCGGCTTCCTGAACCTAGTGTAGCTGCTGCTCGCCTCGACATATTAAGATTGCCATGGCCCTGGCTCTCAAATTCCACTTCTTCCCTTTCGTCTTCCTCATAATTTTCTGCTCTTTCACCAATATCAACATCCTGAGGGCGGAACTGTGGAGCCCTCGGCCCTTGGTTGGATGAGGAGGACGAAGCAGACAAAATGGGGCGGGAAAGTGGTCTGCTTGATTTGTTCTCCTCCCAAGTTCTCTCTTCTTCCTCCTCCTCCTCTTCTTCTTCTTCTGCCTCTGGTTCAGAGTTGAGAGGTGGTCTTGGAGCAGGCGGGGGTGCTTGACGGAGGGTTGGGTTCCTAGGTGGTCTCCCTCTCCTTTTTGGGACCTTCTGCTCCACAGGCATAGGGAGGTAATCATCTTCGTCTGAGTATTTTTCTTTGTTATCCGAGATGGCTCTTGAAGCACGCTTGCTGTTTCGATCTGTTGAAAATGCCTGAGGATCTTTGTCTAACTGCTGCCCTAACAGTCTTTGTCTGTCCTGCTCCTGTCTCTCTGCTTCCTCTTGGGCACGTTGGAGATACCAGCTTCGGGGCTTCCGTCCAGGCTTCATCTTAATTTTGGGAGGTGTAGGATCCCCGCTTGCCTGCCTTTCTGCAGCAGCTCGCTGGTTTGCTCCACTTCCAGGTGGTCTTCCAGGTCCCCGTTTCTTCCAGTGGAGTGGTTTACGGCTCTTTCCTTTAGGCCAGCCTTTCTTCTTCTTAACTGGGACCTCGGGATTGGCAGCTTGATTAGCCAAGGAACTCGATGGCAATGCAGCCATAGGATGCAGCATAGCAGTTAGCTCTAAAAGGAGATAAAGAAACAGGTGTGACATAAAGCAATATAGATACCCAGGTATAACCACACAGTTATCGGGGCATCAAGACGGTCCCTTTCACCCACCATCATCCTCTGAATCGGAGAGGTTGCAGTGTCGTCCCCTTTTGGGAGCGGGGTCTGACAACCTAAGTGCAGAGCGGACTGGAGGATAGCGGCGCAAGGGATGACCCAGGGGTGTCTCCTCCTCCAGTCTGGGCATGGGCCTCTCTGAGTCAGAGTCTACAAAGGGTTCGTCCAAAACCTCTGTGGTCTCAGAAATTGTCTCTGTCACTACGCTGCTGTGTGGGTGGCTGCGCTGGCGAAAACGACGCTTTCGCAACGGCTTCTGGGCAAAGCAGAAAGGAAATTGAGCTTAAGTTCTCACAAGTTTATGCTTTCGTTCTTCAAATATTGTCTAACTAAATCGCTATACATAATTTTCACTCAAAATAAATAAGAGCATTTTTCTTTTTACCTTGCATTTGAGTCCCATAGCTGGCTTTGTGAGTATGGGTGGAGAGCATGCCCTGCTTTCCTCATCATCGTCATCGTCATCCTCTTCTTCCTCTTCGCTACTATCACTGAAGCCGCTCTTCCTGACGGGAGGAGAATCATTCAGCCTGGAAACTCCGGGAAGTTGTCCTTGCCCCTCATTCGGGTCATCCCCCTCTCTGGGTTTTGGACCTCTCTTTTTCCTTGGAGGGCGTCCTCTTCGGGTGGGAGTTATAGTGGAGTGCCGGGCCATGCCTACTGTGCAAAAGCTTGCTGACTCTGCTTTTCTCTCTATTGAGAATAAGGAGGAGTGGCTGGTTGCAGAACCAATTTTTCCTCCATCTGTCCTTTCATCATCCTCGCCTTCCTCCTCCATTGGGCGGATCTTAGGTGGTCGTCCAACTCGCTGGCTATCCTTAACCCCTTTACCCCAAGGCCAGTTTTTGGGTGGGCGACCCCGGGGTCTGCGTTCACCATTTGCTGGCAGAGGTGGACGTGGTGGCTGTGGGGCAGGTGGACAACGTACTGGCGGTGATGTTGGAGAACTTTGGCTGACAGGAAACCCAAGGAAGCCCTTTCTTTCCTCCTCTTCCTCCTCCTCATCATCTTCTTCCCTCTTCTTTGCTTGACGCATGTGCCAAGACATCAATGGGAGCTTGTGACTTGGGTTGATCTATTTAAAAATAAGAAGCAACAAATATCAAGGCTGGTTCTTTAAGAGTACATGGCAATTGTGAGATAACTTAAGTGTTTACCTCCTTGTGGTCATCCTCCACCGGTTCTTGATCATCCTCTTCATCATCATCCTCATCAGAAACAACGGTATTAGTTACAATGACAGGAGTCCAGCGGAGACACTCTGGGTCAACCTCTAGCTGTCGTGGTCGGGCTTTGAGACGAGCCATATGGTTATCTATCAGCTTCTCTCGCCGCACCAGGACCATCCTGACAAGGCAAACATCATTACAATCCTGCACTGATGTTCAATCTTAATGTAAATGACAGTTCAGTACTCCACCATGTTAGAACCTTCCAATGCAATCTCTGTAGTAACCCTGCAACCTAACTTTTTCCCACTGGTTATTTTCTCTGAGTAGTAGTCATATTGCATTATTCCTGTAAATTTGCTAATTTATGGAAAATTTAAATTGTAAAAAATATCAGCCTAGGTAAGTAAATACTATTTTGGGGATGTAGGCATGTTGGTCACTGCCATCTCAAAGAAGAATGCTCTAATATGATAATATATAAACGTTTATTACATTTAACTTATGTTTGGGTATAAGTAAGAAATTGAGACTGCCTCACAATATTAAAGAGAATATCAGGGCTCTAGAGTGAAACCAATTTGGCTCTGAATGTGCCCTAATTTCTCAATGGTGCACCTAAAAATAAGAGCACACACCTGTACACCTAGCCATTTGAGGAAGAAGGGGAGAAAGAAAACCCCCCAAAAAAACAAACAAACATAAAAAATTGCAGTAACTTTGGACGCAGACACACAAACCCATTGTGGTCTCTGAACTAATCAGAGAGTGAAGGGCGGGGCCATGTGTGTGCGTGCGTGTGTTTGAAATGCAGGCGCACAGAGATAGCTGCTTCATACTTGAAGCTAAGTTTTCCGAAAGCTGTAGCTATACAATTACAGAAAGTTGAGCAGCATAAATTAATTCAATTAGTTCCAAAGCCTAATGTTACCGCAACTGTGTGGGCACATTTTGGTTTTAAGCCTGATGAACGCAGCCACCCCGCTAACACTAATGAGCTGGTATGTCGAACTTGTATGAAGTCGCAACAAAAACTGGCAACACAACCACCTAAAAGTGACAAAATCCATTTAAAACGCAACCATCCGACCCACTTCCTTTTGATTGGGGGGGAAGGGCAGCTTGCAAGGAAGCTTTCGTCCAACAATGCAAATATAAACATGACAGCGTATATGGCGCAAGCTCACATACAGTATAGCGCTAGTCACTTTAAGAGATGCAGCCATTCAACATGTTGAGGGAGCAGTGTTTAAAGAAATGCTGTAGACTTTTTATAGGCAGTACAAATCTTGATGCAAAACGGGCGGCTTTGATCTACTTGTTGTGCTGTCGTTAATGATGTTAGTTTGCATTTTTTTCTGAACTAACTGGAAACTTGATTGGCAGTATATTGCCTCTTCAGAATTAATGACTATACCTCTTTGCCCAATGTTTAATATTTGTTTCAGTGCAATTTTTGTGAAGAGAGCCTGAGTCTGTCTTATTTATATTTTTTATCTATGATATTTTATTTATTGTTCGACAAATCAATGTCAATGTTCAATATTCTTGAGAATTAAAAGTGAATTGCCCATCAAAAGTATATAGTTGAATTATTATGCTATAATATTGTATCAGCCGCATTAAAAAAACTACACCACTATCGTTTATTTTGATAATTTCTGGGAAAATATACCATTCCAAAAAAAAAAAAAAAAAAAAATGTGTTATAGTGACAGGCCTAAGTTAGTGGCCTAGGCCCATCATATTTAGAGTAGAAATAGCCACGGATGATAAGATGAAAAGAACGATTGGTAACTTCTTTGTGAAGAATTAAGTTTAGGCCTGATTCCAAAAGTCATAACCAACGCTCTGACACGGAGCACTTTAAGCACCAACACTTTTCAGTAAGTTACCCGTCTCGTGGAATTGTGCTTCAAATAAAGAACTTTGTTGACCAGCTTGTTAGTTAATCATTTACCAGTCAATACTGGCTAAAAAGACAGGCGGCTATTATTTGTTTAGGTGAACCGGTAAAACTACTATGTTGAATGTGATGCAGTTGAAAATTGGGTGCACCTAACTTTTATGCTGGTGCGCCCAATAAAAAAAGTGAAACAGTTTGTCTAAAGTCCTGAATATCACTCCAATATGATATGAGGCTACAACATGTAGTTTGTCTATCCACTTTTGTTATTTTGTGCTCTGACCTGTCTCCTCGTTGCTCAAGCATATTGAGGCTGTGCAGGGTTGTCGTGATATCCTGAGGGCAAATCCCGGTCAGTTTGCTGAGCTGTCTAATTGTGATCTGCCGGTCACGGACCCTATGGAGGCACTCTAGGACCTCACTACGCCAATAGGCCATGTAGGACAGCCGACCCAGATCTGAAAGAGGCTTTTCTGGTGATCCAGGCTGGCCCTCACGCTTAGAAAGTAAATAGCCTGCAAGGAGACAGTACAGATGCAGAAAAAACATGGAGCATTAGAAAAAGAGTAACTGTTAGTTTCTCTGTCACAAGTTCGTGTCAATACGGCCAATCACAGCTGTGTGTGTTGTTTATGTGCAACAAGGAAACATTATTACTGAAATCAATGAGAAAGCGCCCGTAGCCCTTTCGCTGGTACTGTGGAAGAATCATGATGCATGATACGTTGTATTTTTGTTGGCAGTGTTTCTCCTGAAAAGACAGACATATTCCACAATTAGAGAATAATATTGGCCACTTTATGGTGCAGGCATGAGTGGGGACAACTGGGGTTTAGATGTTAATGTGTAAACTCACTAAATGTTCTGTTTTGTCAGAGTACTGGCATTTAAATAGATGCACCTGCAACGACCAACTCAAGGGCAACAGGGGAGTGCGGCAAAAAATGAAGCCACGATGCAATTTTTATTAATATAGTGTCTTCAGAGTGTACACATGTATCACTGGTATGTATGATTTTCTACAAAAATATATCTTAGTTGTAAAAACAGTCAAGGTTGATGGTATTGTGGAATGTAAGTCTTATAAAATGTATGACAACAACATAATTATGTTCTATTGAAAGGATTGTTTTACCTTGGAAAAGTACCCAACAAGGTGGCAACCTTTGCTGTCATTCTGCGTGAGGACATAGAAAAGGAAGGGCTCCACATCGTAGTAGAGGGTCTTGTGGTCGAGGAAAAGCTTGGCCAGCAGGCACAAATTCTGGCAGTAGATTGTGCTCACATTTCCATCAACCTTTCAAAACGATTAATGAGAGAACATGAGTGCAACAAAATGGAAGATTTCCTCCTTGTTGCCTTTTCAGCCAATGAACACTATTCTGCAGAAAAGTCACATGCTGGTTTGATAGTATGAAATACCATAATTTCTCATGTATAATACGCACTCCCAAAGTTGACCTCAAAATTCTTGAAAACCCTTCTACCCATGTATAATGCATTTTTACAATGCATAATTTTGCTTCTACCCATATGATCAAAACGAAGTATTATCTGTATTTAGTTAGTTTTTTCAAATAATTATTCTTAATCACTTTATTTGAACACGTACTACTTTCTATTTACTTGCTCTTATTTTGAAATTCACAGCCCGACTTATTTACTAAATGAAAAAACACAGTTGTGCTCATAAGTTTGATTACCCAGGCAGAATTTGCAAGATGGGTAAGATTCTTAAAAAAAAAAACATGAAGGACCAGGTGAAACATTTAATTATATTTTGATGGGATTCAAATTAAACTGTTAAGCATTTCAGAAAAGCATTATCATTAAAGAAAACATAACCAAAACTAAATTAATGATAGTTGTTGTACAAAATACCCCTTATGATGACTACAAAAAAATGGACTCAGTTTTCCCTTGCCCGGACACGGGTCACCAGGGCCCCCCTCTGGAGCCAGGCCTGGAGGTGCGCGCCTGGCGCCTGCACCCAAGGAGCCCGGCCGGGCACAGTCCGAAAGGGAAACGTAGGTCCCCCTTCCCATGGGCTCACCACCTTTGGGAGGGGCCATAGGGGTCGACTGCATTGTGAGCTGGTCAGTGACCAAAGGCAGGGACCTTGGCGATCCGATCCCCGGCTGCAGAAGATTTCTCTAGGGACGTGGAACGTCACTTCTCTGGCATGGAAGGAGCCCGAGCTGGTGTGTGAGGTTGAGAAGTTCCGACTAGATATAGTCGGGCTCGCCTCCACACACAGCTTGGGATCTGGTACCAGTCCTCTTGAGAGGGGTAGGACTGTCTTCCACTCTGGAGTTGCCCACGGAGTTGAGAGGCGCCAAGCAGGTGTGGGGGTATACATATTGCCCCCTGGTTCGGCGCCTGTACATTGAGGTTCACCCCGGTGGACGAGAGGGTAGAGCCTCCCTCTGCCTTCGGGTGGTGGGATGGGTCATGACTGTTGTTTGTGCCGATTCACCAAACAGCAGTTCAGAGTACCCACCCTTTTTGTGGTCCTTGGAGGGGTGCTTTTTCATAACCTCTAGATGGCGGCACACATTTAGAAAATGTAAGTTGTTTTTTTTTCACCCATCCATACATTTTCTGTACCGCTCCTCCTCACTAGGGTCGCGGGCGTGCTGGAGCCTATCCCAGCTATCTTTGTGCGAGAGGCAGGGTCCACCCTGAACTGCTCACCAGCCAATCGCAGGGCACATATAAACAAACATTTTCCCCTATACCAATGTATCATGCGCACTATTGGCAATTGTTTGGGGGGGGAGAAATGCGCATTATACATGAGAAATTATGGTAATTGAAGGGAGGCGTTGCTATCAGGAAATAATTATATCAAGAGATGGAGGAATGAAACAAAAGTGACAAATTAGGTTGACTTTTTATTATCCTTCAGTGTGAACGAACTGAAAGAGAAGTTGTGGTTGGTAGATGTGGTTTGCAAAATTTCCTTAACAGAAAGAAGCAGCAGAACATAATGAGAAAATAAATATTAGGTGTAATCAGTGTATTGTAAAAGTATATACTATTTGTCTCATATACTGTATATTATGTGACAACTTAATAAATCCTAAAAGAACATATTTGCAAAAGTATATAGCATTGGTATAATTTTTTTAATCAATGTTAGTCAAATGTAAGTGAATATACATACATTCTTCTGCATTAACTAGAATATTGATGCTAAAATGAATTTTGAATTAGTTACATAACCATATAAGTAGCCATGACATTTTATGTTGCACTAATGCCTTTGTCTTGCTGCAAATTATATAGCAGTGATGTTCTAAAGATTGATTAATCAGGCAAGAGTTAATTGCTGGTCATTTGGAATCGATTTGGGCAGACAATTATCTGAAGCAAGACAGGGAGAGAGAAAACAGAAAAAACAAGACCTAATGACAACGATAGTGGTGTAACTCTCTATAACAGGGTCATCCCTCATCCTTTACTATGCTGACTGCACATTAATTCCGGTGCTATTATTCAGACTATCTTTCAGTATCAGTGTTTACCTCAAACACAGAGACGTCATCTTTCCTGTAAATCTCATTAGCTGGAGGATGAAACCAGTTGCATTTCTTCATGTGCTGGTAGAGGATGCTACGGCTCTTCATGTAGCGCAAGCAGAATTCACACAAGTAGAGTTTGGGTAGTCTAAAAAAATAAATTTAAGGTGGAATATGGTTAAAAAGGGTACATGCATTTTAAAAATTCTCAACAATATTTTAAAAACATCAGCATTACATTATATATAGGGCTCTACACTAAGTTTTTGCACTGGTTGCCTTTTTCAGTTGGTCGCACCCTTTTTGGGGAAGGTACAGCATCACCATGCATGATGTGTGTGTGCGCGAAATATATATAGTCCTCTCCAAAGGTATTGGAGAGGACTGCGACCCACTGACTTCACCAAACTGTTGCATTCTTCATTTGAAATGCTTTTCCAGGCTTTTACTACAGCCTCTTTCAATTCTTGTTTGTTTCAGGGGGTTTCTCCCTTCAGTCTCCTCTTCAGGAGGTAAAACGCATGCTCTATTGGGTTAAGGTCCAGTGACTGACTTGGCCAGTCTAAGACCTACCACTTTTCCCCCCTGATGAAGTCCTTTGTTGTGTTGGCAGTGTGTTTTGTGTCATTGTCTTGTTGTATGATAAAGCTTCTCCCGATTAGTTTGGAAGCATTTTTCTGTAAATTTGCAGACAAAATGGTTTTGTAGCCAGTCTATAGGTCTCTTTATACTCCCGGGCTTGCGCGGCCGACAACGCCCACATTGCATCACGTGACTGACGAATTGGCCTCCGCGGCCCCTCTGCGTTGCTTGACATGCACACGGCAAAAATTGTTGCTGCGCTTAGAATTCTGCGGAGATCATCTCTCGTGATTGGTCCGTTTTAGTCACATGCTGTGATGATGTAATCGGCGTTCCTCCCGGTTCCACATAGCACCTACGCCGCCACCGCCTCGATGGATTTTGCAGCATAATTAAAAGTATCATCTGGTCATCTAGGTCCATTTGTTCTAGCAGACTCTGTCGCCATTGTTGTTGCTTTGTTCCTTGTTACGGAAAGGAAAGGAAAAACAGCTACCGGAAAAGGCCCAAAAAATGCAGAGGAAACTCCACCCTGTGGTGTCCGAGCCAATACCAGCTGTAGCGACACCCCCGACTTGGAGGAGAACTGCAGCACAGTTTTAAAACAGAGCGTGGGTTGCGCTCGAGTATAAAGGCAAATTGCGTGCGGGATAACCGCAGTGACGTCAGCGCGGTCACTGTCCGCGCAAGTATAAAGAAGCCTTAAGACCTTCCACTTTCCCCCCCCCTGATGAAGTCCTTTTTTGTGTTGGCAGTGTGTTTTGGGTCACTGTCTTGTTACATGATGATGCTTCTCCCAATTAGTTTGGATGCATTATTCTGTAAATTGCCGGACAAAATGGTTTTGTAGACTTCAGAATTCATTCTGCTGCTACCATCATGAGTTACATCAATAAAGACTAGTGAACCAGTTCCAGAAGCAGCCATGCGAGCCCAAGCAGATCCTTTCTTTCCCTATAGTTTGGCCTTTCCATCACTATGATAGAGGTTAATCTTGGTCTCATCAGTCCATAAAATTTTGCTCCAGAACTTTTGTGGCTCATCTCTGTACTTCTTTGCAATATCCATTCTGGCCTTCTGATTATTTTAGCTGATGAGTGGTTTGCATCTTGTGGTATGGTGGTGATATTTCTTATCTCAAAGTCTTCTTCGAACAGTGGATTGTGATATCTTCACCCTTGCCCTGTGGAGGCTGGCAGTGATGTCACAGACTGTTGTTTTTGTGTGTTTCTTCATACAAAGCTTCTTCTGGGCAGCTGTGGCTGAGTAGGTAGAGTGGGTTTTCCGAAGGGTAGCTGGTTTGAATTCTGGCTGTGACTGTCCGCATGTCGAAGTGCCCTTGGGCAAGACACTGAACCCTAATTTGCTCCCAGTGGGCCTGGCAGCGGCTTATATGGCAGCAGCAGCTCATTGGTGTATGTATGTGTGCATGAATGGGTGAATGTGACGCTTTGTAAAGCGCGTTGGGCACTGTGATAGTGTAGATAAAGTGCTATATAAGTGTAGTCTATTTACCATTCACAGCTCTAACAATCTTTCTGTCATCAACTGCTGTTGATACACTTGGCCGACCAGTTCGATGTCTGTTGCTCAGTCCACCAATAGTTTCTCTTTTTCAGGACATTCCAAATTGTTGTATTGGCTATGCCCAATGTTTGTAAAATAGCTCTGATCGATTTTCACTCTTCTCTCAGCTTCAAAATGGTTTGCTTTACTCCCATAGACAGCTCTGTGGTCTCCATGTTTGCTTAACAGCAAATGCAGTTTTCACAGGTGAAACCCAAACCAAAAACGAGCACTAATGTTTAAACAATCATTCTATAAGGCAACACCTGAGCAACTAGAAACACCCATCAGTCACATTTTCCAATACTTTTGCTTACTTGAAAAGTGAGTGGGTTCAAACAACAGGTGCTCTGTCCTGAGTTGTCCTGAGGTAAATACCATGAAATAAAAGCTAGAATTCTGAACTTTTGTCTCATATTCATCTTTTGATCTGAAACCCAATTGTCTTCAGTGTACAACAAAAACAAAGCAAAGCAAATTTATTTATATAGCGCATTTCATACACAAGGTAACTCAATGTGCTTTACATGATTAAAAGCATTTTAAAAAACACGCTTATAAACATTTAAAACTAAGAGAAAAAATGCAATTAAAACAGCGTACAGTGCAAGAGATATCATTTAAAAGTGGAAATGCTCTAAAAAGCATGGGGGAAAAAGCCTGGACTTAAAAACATGCACAGTTGGGGCTGACGTCTCTTCTGTTGACAACCTATTCCATTTGTGTGCAGCATAATACCTAAATGCTGCTTCACCATGTTTGCTTTGGACTCTGTGCTCCGCTATTTGACCTGAGTCTGTCAATCTCAGAATCATATAGTCCATCACCTGACTTGAATCCCATTGAATATCTTTGGAAAAAACTGAAACTCAAGGTCCATAAAAGAAACCCATGGAGCCTTCAAGATTTGAAGACTGCTTGTGTGGAGGAATGGGCCAAAATCACACGAGTGTAATCCATGCGACTAGTTTCTCCATATAGGAGGAATCTTGAAGCTGTCATTACAAACAACGGCTTTTGTTCAAAGTATTAAATAAATACCAGTTGGCGTGTTCAATACTTTTTCCTTGTGTCATTTCACATTATTACGCACAACGTAATTTCTGCGTTTACTTGTTCTACTTTATTTGTATGTATGGAGTACTTGGGTTGTTCCCAACATCTGGTGAAATTTCCATGTCAATAGCACCTTTGGAAATATATTTAATGATAAAGATGGTGATATGTTAAATACTTATTTCAGCCACTGTATATTTTATTTTTAACATTTGTGCATCTAAACTGTAGTTTAAACAACATGTATAAAAATAATTAGGTAAACTATATGAAATTTGCATTGTAAATAATAGAAGTTGTATTAAGGATTTCCCTATGGTGCACACAGCATAATAACGTTTTTATATAGGAAAAAATGCTGTAACCTTGGCCAGATCTGTACCTTGGCACAATTCTGTATCTGTGCTCTTCAGGCAGTTCCTTTGACCTCATGAATCTCATTTGCGCAGACATGCAGTGTGAGCTGTAAGGTCTTATATAGACAGGAGTGTGGCTTTCCTAATCAAGTCCAATCAGTATAATCAAACACAGCTGGACTCCAATGAAGGTTTAGAACCATTTTAAGGATGATCAGAAGAAATGGACAGCATCAGAGTTAAATATATGAGTGTCACAGCAAGGGGTCTGAATACTTATGGCTGTGTGATATTTCAGTTTTTTCTTTTTTAATAAATATGTAAAAATTTCAACAATTCCGTTTTTTTCTGTCAATATGGGGTGCTGTGTACATTGAGGAAAGAAATAGCTGCAATATAACAAAGAGTGAAAAATTTAAGGGGTCTGAATACTTTCCGTACCTACTGTAAGGCCAGAGTTGTGTGCTCCCCGTGCTTCTCAGCCATACAAACGTACAACAAAACATGTAAATGTACAGGTAGTGTTTTACGTGCGCGCATGCTCGCCGTTCATAATAACAAGACGGCACTATCTTCACAAAGGAGAGCGTGGAAGAGATTGACTAAAGCAGTAAAAAAGACGGCGACTTTCAACCACCATGTCTTTATATAGTGAGACTGTGTCAAGGGAATTAAAACATGTGCTTGCGAAAGTGCGACCACATGCAATCTTGAAATCGCGCACAATGAAAAAAGGGTTGCATTTGCAACCATTATGGTCGCAGTCTCGAGCCCTGCATTACTTTGCAATCCTGCTGAAAATAAAACAATACTGCATTCAAGAATTTATTGGCAGAGTTCAATCAAAAAAGGAGAGAGGAAATATTAGACAGTTCAAGGTTCAAAAGGTACTCTGTTTCATTACTTACACATAGAAGACCTTGAAAAAATAAAAGCAAGAGGCAGGAGGGTAGTTATACACAGAACAGTGCAGAGGTGGATAGTGCAGTCTAGCGGAACAGTTCCCGCAAATCAAGTAAATTGAGAAAATAACTGAGGTAAGACCTGCAGGTAGAATGAGAATTTATATAGCTCCAACACATCCCTCAGTTAAACTCTTGCTTAAACTCAAGACCGAATTTCATTTGGGCCCAGATGCATGTCAGCATCAAAAGAAAACTGAAAATTCCAACAAAAACAACACTTGGTTTTAAAAAAAATATGAATATTTTTCGCACCTGCTGTACTCCTGCGGGTAGGGAGAAGAGTACCACGTCTGGATATCATACTTTCCAAATTCAATGACTGATGGACATCGCATTTGAGGGTCCGGTGGACCTGTAACTCCGACTTTCTGTTGGGGGTAACCAAGGTAGAGGAAAGACATGAAAAGGGGAAGGTTATACCCAGCACTGAATGTCGAGTGAACACGGTGCTGTGTGTACACAAAATACACATAAAATGGGGGCAATAATGAATAACTACAATTTTAAATCTGACACCAATGAGAAGTTTAAAGGCAGTCCTTTAATTGATGCTGGACAACAAGACTCACTGTAATCGATTTAAATTACGCATTTAACTTGTCAAGGACACCACCACTACCATTACTACTACAAATATATTTTTCGTAGTCTTTATATCCTGTCCGCTGATAATCCTGCCCTTTTTATCTTTTCATTACTAAATAAAATCTGCTCCAATATTCCACAACTATCCCTAACCCAGATGTAATATCTCTTGACTATATGTGTTACCCCAGAAAGAACAAAGCGTATGTTCCTCTGTTGATGCTCTCATCATATGCTTTGTCTCGTCTCCACTTATCCCATCTCGAGAATCATTCTACATTTCATATTTTGGCTCATCAACTGGATACCTGTAATGCAAGTTCCTGAATGTGTCTGAAGAGCTCAATGTCTTTTTCTGTTAGATTTTCGTGGCCAGGCAGTCTGTCATCCTCATCACGCCAGTCGCTCCCTTCTTGATTGTCTGAGGGTCGCAAAAACAACGTATAAACCATATGCTAAGTTAAAATCTCAAGCGTACAGAAACACAAGCCATTGTGGGTTCCTTAAGCCTCAAGAAAACAGGATATATGGAAGACATGGGAATGTTGTGGTTTCAGATTGCTAACATGCTAAAAACAAATCATCATCTTAAAGCTCCCCACAGCAAATATAAACTAAGGATGACAATTCATGTGCACATATTTAACATACCCGCCCTGTCATCTCCATCTCCTTTGCGATTTGCTTTCTTTCTTATACGACACTGCTCCGAGTAGTCCACTACTTCCTGACGTGCCTTGCGACCCTCAGGTGAAGGTGTAAAAAATTTTGTGAGTGCATCAATTAATCCCTTGGTCTTGTTGTTAAAGCGGAGGCTGGTTTGTGTCAGGTCGTCACCGTCCCGCATCGAGAAAAGTAGTCGGTCATCACCAGGGTAACCTTCGCAAGAGGAGCTGGATGAGGAATTAGCCGATGCTGAACGCTTCCGCCGAGCACGGCTACCCAGTTTCTTGAAGGGCCGCCCCGGCCTGGGTAGAAAATGAAGAGTTTAGTTACAGTTTTTGTAATATGGTCATAAAATCCTATCAGTGAAGTTCCATAATCAATGCCTTGTGTTTTTAATTACGAACAAACAATAAAGACAAGGAAAAATAGGGTATGAAATATTGCTATGAAAGCACGTTTTCTGTCCAGAAGCTAAAGGCTTTTCTTTACCTGTTCTTCGGCCGTCCAAGTGGTGCGTTATAGCGCCGTTTGATTTGTGCCGCCTTTTCATGTAAAAGATTCTTTCCCTTTCTCCTGGGTTGGCAAATTTGACAAATCCACATGCCTGGGTCAAAAACAAGAAAGCAAATATATTTGACTTGTTTTGAAACAGAAAGAAAGAGAAACTCACAAGACATTTATTACTGTGTTCTAGATTGAATGTGTATGTAATCTAGAAATGTATGTCTCACCTACTCTCGAGGCAGATTAGATGAAGGATTGATTTTATGGGAGGCTGTAAAGACACTATAAAGGCGCAGGCACAAAGTTAACTCATTTACTGCCATAGATGTTTTTTATCCATCAACTGGAATCCAATCGTTTACTGCCACCGACAAACATGTTCGCCAAGTACGTTTTTCAATGGGTAGGCGTGGAAGAAGGTCTCGACCAGCTTGTCTGTGAGATTCAGGTTTGTAAACAACTGCAATCACTAACAGATCCCTGTAGATCAGCGGTGTCAAACTCATTTTTGTCAAGGGCCACATTGTAGTTATGGTTTCCCTCGGAGGGCCATTACATCTGTGAACCCATATATATATATGATCGCCTCATATTATTACACATACACTACAAATTGATGGATAACTTGTTTTGAAATCAGAAGCCAGTAAAACACTGCTTGTTCTACTATTAATCCATTTATTTTAAAAGAGGTATTGCTAACAAAAAAATGCTTGCAATATCTTAATGTTATTAAAGGTGAAGACAATTTGCAGTTTTGGTATTTTAGCAAGGTACATAAAGTCCACAAACATGATTTGCTCTTGTGGGCCACATTAAATGATCCGGCGGGCCTGATCTGGCCCCAGAGCCTTGAGTTTGACACCTGTGCTGTAGATGGTGGTGTTTCATCACTTTGGATTTGAGTTAGCACAGCTTTTGATTTGAAGATAAAGATTAAGAGGGTGAATCTCAGCTTTTGATGTCGATTATGAGGGAGAGAAATTCCGACATGGAAGTCGGACAAGTTTAGGCACCTCACACTCAAACGGAGTACGCATATGTGTGGTATAAAAAGTGTATGTGTCGTGGAGGGTAGTGGAAAGTGTGTGTCGTGAAACAGCCACACTGGAGCCATGCTGTGAGTCAGCATCACTCAAAGCACTTTTCTGTAAATAAATTATTTTGCCATTAAAAGCTCTTTTTCAATTTCTTTTTGTTTTGTAGTTTAAGGAGTCACTAAAATGGAAAATATTAGCGTCAAAGTCAATAATCTGCTACTAAAAAGCTAATTTTCTCCACTTTTTAGTCAGAAACCAGTGTTTTTGTTGAAATCAACCCATGTCCTACTGCTGATTATTCAAGAACAGAAAATGCTAGAAACAAAAAAATGTTTCAGGTGAAAGAAAAGTCTACTCTTTCTTTCGGTAGGTTTGGTGCTTATGTTGTCACAGACCACAATATTTTGTGGATCTTAAAAGATCAGTCAATATGCTCTAAAATGGCTTGCAATATGGGGAACTCTGCTTTAAAAACGGCAGGCAGTGAATGAGTTAAAGAGGCAGTCGTGTTTATTTACCTTTTGGCATTCGTGTGAGGGGAGGATCACAGCATTCCATGTGGAAGCCCCGGTCACATGAATCACAAAATAACATATTGTCCTAAACACAGAGACACAAAAAATTACTGATGACACAAACATGTACTGATGATTCAAATCCACATGTGATTGAGAAAGTAGTTAACGCCTGATTAAACCCACAACATAAATTAGTTGCTTATCTGTCAAATTGCTGTCTTTTGTCGCATTAGAGCGGCTCCAACTACCAGTGACAAATTCCTCGTGTGTTTTTGACATACTTGGCAAATAAAGATTGTGATTCAGATTTTTGTAAAAATGTGTATCAAACTGTTGCAAGTCATACAATAGAATAAAACCTTTGTGTTCAACTAAACAGGACTAAATTTCACACTGGGTACATAGATTTGCGAGTAAATTGATACAAGATCATCATTACAGCCTTACTTCAGTATAAAAGGTTTTGTGACATTGTTTGGTGGTGTGCTCTGACATTTTCTAATGTAATTGTTTTTATTTTTGGCCTTTGACTGATTCAAAATCAACCCGAACAGTTTTAATTGTACATAGTGGAGTGATATCATTGTCTAGGATACACAAATTAAATAAGTGGTAAAAGAAATAAACCTGCACCTTTGGTTCATTATGTAATTACATTTGACATTTTGAGTTAACAAATATGAGCTTCAAGTAGGGATTGAACCAATTGGTTGATTATTCGACTCGTCAACTTTACTACCCTGCATCCACGGTTAGTGCGTGACGTCGATGAATCGCCAATCACGTGGTTTTGCAATTTTAATTAACAACACCTGGAAAGCAGCCGGTAAGGAGGGTTTAAGGGTCTTCTCAGCAGATTAGCAGCAGTGCTTCAACTTTGTGTTAATATTTTACAAAAAATAGATTGGGACACACTCACCCTCAAATATTACAATAGCACAGGCTCTATGCACGACCATCCGAAGAGGCACCCACTAATGTTGGCTGACGAAAGTGCTAAATTCCAGAGAGGCAAACTCCTGACATCAGTAAGTGTATGTTAGGTAAAATAGGACAGCTGAGTTGATGCTTGTTGTAATGTGATGTACTTGCTGTTCTGTGAATGAGCTGTGAAATTCTGTAAATTCTGTGAATGAGCTGACCATTGTCAGTAAATATACATTATTGAAATGCAAAGAATTACCTTCTCCTGTGATACATTATTTTTAAATCATGGTAATGCAGGGACTGTCTGAAGTTGCGTTTAGAAAGTCCCGACTTTCTGTAAGCCCTTGAATGCAGCCTGAATTAAATTGGATGAGCATGTCAGGGGGAGGGCCAGAGCTGTGAAGAGTTGGCGAGCTTGTGTGTGCCTGTGTGGAGTGGAAGGAGTCTGACAGACTGTGCGCTGCAGTGAAGCTGCAAACAGCAAGTTGACAACTGACACATTAATAAAAATATCAATGACGCAATCAAATAATCGACGATGACTCGACTATCACCATATTTGAGTAGACTACAAAAAAAACAAGGTCGTTCAACCCCAATCATTAAAATGAATGAAAAAAAAGAAAATAAGTGCTTGGTTATGTCTTTTGAATCACAGTGATATCTCACTTCATACAGCTTCATTAAAAAAAAAAAATAAATAAAATTATAAGTGCTTGGTTATGTCTTTTGAATCACAGTGATATCTCACTTCATACATCTGAATAACAATGAACAAGGCAGGCGGACTAAAATAGCACAATCTCAGAACTTCAGATACAGTATTTCTACCAGCATCTCTATCTGGCACTTAAGCAAAGAACAGCGCCTTCACTGGCACTGTTGATCTGCCACACCGCAATATTCGTTCATCCACTCACCGCATTTTTTCCTTGATCCTGACAGCTGCTACAGGTTTTGCATTCGATGCACTGCCACCACAGTGCCTTGACTCGCACCGTGAGCTCTGGGGAGAACTTGAGACAGGACGGGTGGCCTGCAGGCAGGTAGAAGCGCGTGCACAAACACGTACGTCATTGTCTTTTGTGGCTGCTGACTGACAGTGGTGACCCACTTGCATCATTATAGAAGGAGCAATGGAAAAGCATTTGGAATTGAAACATTCCTCAATTGCTCACTAAATCCAACTTGCACTGACATTGTTGAAACAAACGAAGTGCTGTCAGAGCTTTGCTTTGGTTTTGCTTGATGAGCAGACAGTGAGAAACCTGCTGCAGATGAAGGTTGAAGACAATCTAAACCTAACAGAATTTTGTTTGACAACAATAGTCACAGACAGATTGCACATAGGTTACTGGATGGAGGAAGTGGGAGTGCCTGTGAAATGTCAGCTGTGGATGTTCATCTTCCAACACTTTCATCACAAATATGGATGTAAATAAATGTCAATCACACCTATCAACGATAATAAAAAATAACTAAGATTGACACAGAAACTAGGTCTTTAGCCTATAGTTTAAATGTGTCCATAACTACGGTAATTATTCAAAAAATAAACTAGTGCAAAGACTGATACGCAAACTAGGTCTTTAGTTGAGTTTATATGAAACGTACATTTTAACTACCACATCATTTTTCATATTGTTTAGTAGTAACACATCTCAATTTGTTTTTTAAAAAGACACTTACCACTATTGCCACAGTCTGCACAAGAGATGAGCTCCTCAGGCTTCTTATCGCGATTCTGCTCCTTGGTCCCCAAACAGAAGCTACAGATGGGGATGGGCTCTGCCACCGGCTGAAGAGGAGAAATGAGGAAAGTGTCAATATACAAGTGAAAACTGGGTATGTCCCAATCCGACTTTTTCACTTCCAATCAGATACCAATATTGCAGCCTTGAATTTGGGCCGACAGTGATATCAGTCCAATCCGATATCAGCCATAACCATAAATACTTTACTTATTTTGTAGTACGGAATGTTAGAAAATGCTTGATATCAAGTGATATTACTCAGAGAACAATAATCAGCAACACTAGGTATGAGAAAAACTGTATATGTAAATTGCAACATACCGTAATGGCTTGTGTATAATGCGCACCCATGTATAATACGCACCCCCAAAGTTGACCTCAAAATTCTGAAAAACCCTTCTACCTATGTATTATGCCTTTTTACGATGCATGATTTTGCTTCTACCCATATGATCAAAATGAAGTATCTGTATTTTATTTTTTTCAGAGAATTATTCTTCAGCACTTTATTTGAACACCTAATACTTTATTTACTTGCTCTTATTTTGAAATCCACAGCCCTAGCTTTATTTAGTAAATGAGAGAACACACAGTTCATATGTTTGATTACCCAGGCAGAATTTGGAAGATGGGTACAATTCTTTAAAGACAACATGAAGGGCCAGGCGAAACAAATTTAGTTTTATTTTAATGGGACTGAAAATAAACTGTCAAGCATTTCAGAAAAGCATCATCATTAAACAAAACATAACCATAAAGATATTAATGATGGTTGTTGTTTAGTCATCAGTAGTGTTTAAAAAACAAAATTTTTCACAAATTCTGCCAGTCATATGTACCCGTCATATTGGAATGAAAGTGTAGGCTACACCTGTTTCATAACCACGAGTTGGCTGTGGCATATGAGAATGAAAGTGTACACCTCATAACCTCTAGGTGGCGGTGGCATATTGGAATTAAAGTGTACACGTCTCATAACCTCTAAGTGGCGGTGACATATTAGAATAAAAGTGTACACCTTTCTCATTACCTTTAGGTGGCGGTGGCATATTGGAATGACAGTGTACAGCTTTTTCATAACCTCTAGATGGCGGCATACATCTATATGTGAAAGTTCTTTCCATTTTCCCCTATACCTATGTATGATGCGCATTATTGACTTTTGACAATTTTTTTGGGGGGGAAATGCACATTATACACGAGAAATTATGGTAATCATATTATACATTTTAATAGATTAATTAATCAATAGATTACATTTTTTTAAATTAGAAAACCATGAGGCGGTGGCAAGGTGGGCGACTGGTTAGCACATCTGCCTCACAGTTCTGAGGACTGGGGTTCAAATCCGGCCTCGGCCGTGTGGCGTGTGCATGTTCTTCCCGCGCCTGTGTGGGTTTTCTCCGGGTACTCTGGTTTCCTCCCACATCCCCAAAACATGCATGGTAGGTTACTTGAAGACTCTAAATTCTCCGTAGGTGTGAGTGTGAATGGTTGTTTGTCTATGTGCGCCCTGTGATTGGCTGCCGACCAGTTCAGGGTGCTCGCCCAGAGTCAGCTGGGATAGGCGACCCTGTGAGGATCAGCGGTATGAATGAATGACTAGAAAACCATGAAAAATAACATCCCAAAATAATACATACAAATTACACATTTAAAGTGCAAAATAAAGTTAAATTCAGTTTTTGTTTTATGGTCAGTATATGGTGGGAACATCATTTGCTTTCTTCTCATGTGCGGCAATTAGTGTTGGGAATTACTGGCATTCGGCTGATACTAGATACTAGACTTTACACCGATCTGATCGGCTTGATCGGTATGGGCCGATAATTATAATTTTATGCTGATTGGATGATCATCTTTAAGGTCATAATTTGCCAATCCCATCAATTACATCATTGATCGGCTCCGCAAAAGACATTTACTCCGTGTCGCCGTATATTTGAATCCAAAAGCTAGTTCATTTTTATCCTTGTCGCGTGTCTTTTGACATAGTACTGTAAATATCTGACAGCCAATAAAGTTATTTTTAAAAGAAACATGTCGGCAGTGTGGGACAGACAACATGTCTGAGACAGACAACACGTAATGCCTGGCTCAGACTACAAGACAAATTTGGTCTTTCACGATTGCACTATGTCAGACTACTGCAATAAAATCTTGTATTCCAATACCACCACATCCCGTTTATCACTGGGCTTTATCTTGTCAACTCAAACGTGACTGGATACACACGTTACCATGGCGACGACATCGCAACGCGTGTATTATAAGAACCAAATGTCATGTTGTAATGTTGGTTATATGTTGGTTACATGTTGTAATGTTTAAAATTACTGACTGACTGTTTACAATACATGACCTGACTACAGCAGTGATTTCTGACCTTTATGGAGCGAAAGCACATATTTTACAATTGGAAAATCTCATGGCACACCAACAAACCAAAATGTCACAAAGTAGATACACAGTAATTACTGTATCTACTTCCTGCCATCTAATAGAAGAGCATTTATTTGTTCTGTCTGTCACTATGCCTCACTGGCATAAATAGAGGAACAAATATACATTATTTTTTGTAAATTAATAATTTTCTAGCAGTTAAGTAAAATTTTGTAATTTCCCACGGCACACTGAAGATCGCTCATGGCACACTAATGTGCCACGTCATACGGGTTGGGAATCACTGGACGACAGAATGCTTCTGAAGATACACAGTATAAAGTACACAAGTATATAGAGTAAATGAACAAGTCATTTAACCCTCCTGTTATGTTATGGGTCAAATTGACCTGTTTTAAAGTTTGAAGATCTAGGAAAAATAGTTAAATATTTTTTCAGTATGAAACTTCTTCTGCTTGCCTTAATTAATGTAATCAACATATAAAATGAAAATTGTTCATCTCACATATTTGCAACCACCCCCTGCAAGTTTATATCACATAGATACTGTTCGGGTCAATTTGACCCAGCAGTCAAACTGGAGGTAAATGGTGTCAGAAATGTCAGACTATTTCTTTCTTTGTAACTGTAAGACATATTTCACCCCAATCACACACACACAGGTACAGGTGTTATGACTTTTGACGGGAACCATTTATGTTCTCGCGGGAAAACTCCCCCCACATTCAGTGGACACTCAACAGGGGAGGGGCAAAACATATAAAAGATTCTCTGCATGGGAGTCCGACTAACATTAGACTCTGTCAGGCAGACCTTTACAAAGTGAGTAGCAGAAGCAAAAAAATGACAGTCCAGGAGGCTCTGGAAGTCATCTTTGATCATGACAGTGAAATAGAGGAGGATGTGTGTGAAGGGGAAGACTATCTTGAGCTAAATTCTGATTCTAATGATTCTGATTTTGCACCAGATAAGGGAATTAATATTCCTATTCCTCCATGCAAGACATTCACGTCAAAAAATGGTGACATACAGTGGTCTTCATCCCCAAACATGCATCAGGCAAAACTGTCTGCAGAAAACATCATAAAAACAGTGCCAGAGCCCACTAGGATGGCAGTGACTCGTGTGACAGACATCAAGTCAGCTTTTGAGCTGGTCATACCTAATTCAATGCAGAAAATCATTCTGGAAATGACTAATCTAGAAGGGAGGCGCGTTTTTGGGGAGAAGTGGAAGGAGCTGGACAAAACACATTTGAAGAAGAAGAAGAATCATCTTTTATTGTCATGAACATGCATGCGTGCACACGAAATTTGTTCTCTGCATTTAACCCATCACAGTGAACACATACACATGTTAGTGGAACACACTGGAGCAGGGGGCAGCTGAAGCGCCCGGGGAGCATTTCGGGGTATCAGTGTCTTGCTCAAGGACACCACAGCCGTGAGTCCGGGGGATGTTGGCGGATGGTCCAGTCGGGGGTTTTGAACCTAGGTCCCCCAGGGTGGCAGGCGATGATCTTAACCATTGGGCCACGGCTGCCCAATGCTTTCAATGCGTATTTGGGGGTCCTCGTCCTGGCTGGGGTCTATAAGTCGAAAGATGAATCAACAGCGAGTCTGTGGGATGCAGAGACAGGCAGGGCTATATTTCGAGCCACAATGTCTCTGGAGACTTTTCACATTTTCTCCAGAGTAATCCGATTTGATAATCGAGAGACCAGGGCTGGTAGACGGGAGAGAGACAAGCTGGCAGCTATTAGGACAGTGTGGGACAAGTGGGTAGAGCAACTTCCACTACTCTATAACCCAGGTCCGAATATCACAGTGGATGAAAGTCTAGTGGCACAGACACCACAGCCCTAGTGTCTTACTGCCCCAAAAAGGGAAGAAATGTTGTGCTCATGAGCACTCTGCACAAAAATGCTGAAATCAGCACAAGAGAAGACCAAAAACCAAGCATGATTCTGGATTACAATGCCACCAAAGGGGGGGTAGACAACTTGGACAAAGTAACAGGGTCCTACAGCAACGAAGCGAATGACTGCACGCTGGCCATTGGTCATCTTTTATAACATGATCGATGTATCGGCCTACAATGCGTTTGTCATCTGGACTGAGATCTTTCCTGACTGGAATGTCTCAAAGCTGTACAAGAGGCGCGTCTTTCTCGAGGAGCTGGGGAAGGCGCTTGTGACACCGCACATCCAATGGAGGCAGCACCTGCCAAGGACCCCAGCTGCTGCAGCCACAGTGAGGGAGATCCAGGAGAGGACTGCACATAGTACACCAGTGCGTGAGGTAAGTAAGTGTGGGTGGGTGGTTGTAAGCGTGTGCATGTGTGTGTATATAAAGTGTATGAGAGTGTGTTGTGTGTGTCTTGGGATCAGCAAAAAGACACCATAGTAAAGTAATCATGGCCCTCTTGTTTCTAGGTTGCTGCTGGGGGAAAAGTGAAGAGGAAGAGGTGCCAGGTCTGCAGCCCATCTGATGATGTTAAGACAAGCATGACCTGTGCAAAATGTGAAAAATTCATTTGCACAAAGCACAGTGTGATGACATGTCACTCGTGTGCTGTGTAGATGGACAGACAGACACACACCTTGTTCAAATTGCTATTGCTTGTTATTTTGTTCATTTCTGGTTCAGAAATAGTGCATGTATGTAAAACAGATTTAAATGTTATGTTTCAATGTTATGTTGTGTGTTTTATATGTTGCTCTTTAAGTAATAAGGTGATGAAAAAATAAAAAAACAGTTTGAACATGTATTTTTTTAAATGAAAAATGAGTGAATTATCCTAATTGAACCATTACCTGTGAGAGGTAAGGAACACCATTGCACTAAATATTGATAGAATAGTTAGTAATGGAGTTAGTAATGAAATATTAACAATGCTTGTTAGGATTTTTTTGTTTGTTTCGGACATCTTTTGGATAATTAAACATACACCGGGTCAATTGACCCGGGAACATCATTGCTGTTCCTGACAAATGAACAGGAGGGTTAAATAGACACACTGCTCCATTTTGTGATCGGTTATCGTTTTTTTAAACTCGCTGATGGTTGATCGGCCCCAAAAATCCTGATAGTGTAAAGCCTACTAGATACACAGGTTACGATTCGATTCAAAAACAATATCTGGAAGGGCGGAACGATACGGTTCAGTTCAGAATGGGAGCCAATCGATTCAATTTGATTTGGTGCGGAAACAATGCGATAGTTAACAATTGTTGAAATAGGTGTTAATCATAAAGAACCTTGATTTGACTTTACTTTCTATGAAATATTTTTCTAACCGTATTGTCAAACTTAAAATTATTTAAATAGACTACAACAAGTTATTTGTCAAAAAAAAATTATCTGCAAACAATAGTTAAGAGCCAAGGGGGGGTGTCGAGCACACAGTGCCATTCAAACTAGGACCGCCACTGCACTTACGCAATGCTTTCTCCCCCAAGCCCCTTTCTTTTTAAAACAATCGCACTGCTTGCTGACTGACTTTTTGAACTTTAAGTCATGATGACTGGCCTAGCACGACTGGCGATTGTTGTTGTTGGGACATACCTGGCTGTGTGTTCTCCCTGTAGTTTCTTTTTTGGGGTCGCACAAACCGACCCAGAAGAGAAACGTAGGTAAACTAGTAGTCTCTCTAGTGCCCATCACTGCTCTTTTGGGTTGTAAGCATAACATTACGTCTGTGTTACACAGCGCGAGAGCTCTCACGCCTCAGGAAACCTATTCTTAGCTTCGCAATATCCAATTCACAGCGCTGCAACTGATATATCTAAGGATTCCTGGTGGATTTTGTATTGATTATGGAGTCTGGTACCGACACAGTCGAATCTCTCGCCCTCCAAAAGTATTGGAACAGCAAGGTCAATTCTATTGTTCTTGTTGTATACTGAAGACATTTGGGTTTCTGATCAAAAGATGACAGACAAAAGTTCAGAATTCCAGCTTTTATTTCATGGTATTTACATCTAGATGTGTTAAACAACTCAGGAGAGAGGACCTTTTGTTTGAACCCACCCACTTTTCAAGTGATCAAAAGTATCGGAACATGTGACTATTGAGTGTTTCTAGTGGCCCAGGTGTTGCCTTTTAGATTGATTGCTTAAACATTAGCTGGTACTCATTTTTGGCTTTGGGTTTCACCTGCGAAAACTGCATTTGCTGTTAAGCAAACATGAAGACCAGAGAGCCATCTATGGGAGAAAAACGAACCATTTTGAAGCTGAGAGAAGAGGGAAACTCGATCAGAGCTATTGCACAAACATTGGGCATAGCTAATACAACAATTTGGAACGTCCTGAAAAAATAAAGATGAAAACGGGTTTAACTCTTCCAATGCTGCTTAAACATCTTTGTGTATGTATGTGCATGCATCGCTGTAGAAGTATGGGCAGCTATAAGGTCCTGGCATGGAGGACACAGGGACAAGAGCTTGATTTATTGGGTTAATTTTCTTCAGACTCATGCACCCTCCTACAGCCTCCACTAACCCAGCCACACCAGCACAAGGATGGTGAGAGAGGCATGGAGAGAGGGTGTCAGGAAAGGAGGTCAACAATTAAAGGAGGGCTGTTAAGAATAAGCTGCGAAGAGAAGGGTGAATTAGACGTACAGGGTGGAAATGCTCAATTTGTATTTTGTAATGTTGCAGAGAAAACTACATTATAACTACATTTTCAAACAAATTGGAGTAATTTTGTTAGCAAAAATTCAAATTCTGACAACAAAAACAAAGGAATTCACCTTGCCGTTCCAGTACCTTTGGAGGGGACTGTATGTAAGTCATTAAACAGGTTTCAATCTCAGGAAAACAGTGGGGTGAGACAAATGGATCAAATATTCAGCATGGAAGGAAGAGGTAAGAAAGAGACGCACACCTTAATCATTCCTGACATGTAACCCCTTCACTGCTAAGTGGGCCAACTGCACGTGTAAAAAAAAAAAACTGAGCCAGCAACATATTTCCAAACATCTTGTATAGACGCACATAACAGCATGGTTTTCGTTAATAGTTGCCACTGTAAACGAATCTTCAGCAGATACTTAAAAATGAAAAGCTAACCCCTTCTCGGTGACAGGGATTTTGAAGCAATGAAACCCAATCTTCAAATTTCTCCTGGGAACAATTTTGCTCTCTGGTTCATCAACACAGACTTGCTCTGGGAAATCTCTACATTTCCACAAATCAACAGGCCAGTGGAATCAAGTACTGCGGCTAAAATTTGACATTACATGTCTATCATAAGCTGTCTGTGCATGTTAGGCTTGTGGTCCTTTATTAAATGCCAGCAATATCCAGTGACAAACTGTGACCATGAGCCAATAAGACACACCTCACAATTGTTACCAGTTAGCTATATTAACTGTGTGGACTGGAAAAGCCAACTCACAATTGCTGCAAGTACCGTACATATTTACAAAGACAGACAGGCAGTTAAGTCTGACCTGCCATGCACAAAAGCTTTTTGAATCACCTAAACATGTTCAAATGCTCAGCAATAGCTTCTTGAGGCTCCACTTCACATTGTCATACAGACTATCAGTGCAGGGAATACAAAACAGAGGTGGCCTGGTTTTCTTTTTATGCAAGTGGCTGCTGTTATCTAAAGAGAGGTCAGTAGATTGAGACACCTAAGAGAGGGAACAATGGAGACCGGGAGAAAGGGGAAATGGTGAAAAGCAAAACAAGAACAAGGACAGAGGAAAGCAGTGCTGTTGTCCTTGTCTAAAGTCAAGCATCTAATTAAAATAGGGACCCAATCTTAGCAGCCCCCCAACACACACTTGCATCCTGAACTAGGGCTGCACGACATTGAAAAAAAAAAATTACATTGTGATTTTCTTTAGTCCTGCTATAGATATACTGTATACAGTGGGTACGGAAAGTATTCACACCCCTTAAATATTTTCAGTCGTTATATTCCAGGCATTTGCTAAAATCATTTGTTAATTTTTTTCCTCAATGTACACACAGCACCCCATATTGACAGAAAAAAAAATTATTGTTGAAATGTTTGCAGATTTATTAAAAAAGAAAAACTGAAATATCACACAGCCATAAATATTCAGACCCTTTGCTGTGACACTCATATTTAACTCGGGTGTTGTCCATTTCTTCTGATCATCCTTGAGCTGGTTCCACACCTTCATTGGAGTCCAGCTGTGTTTGATAAAACTGATTGGACTTGATTAGGAAAGCCACACACCTGTCTATATAAGACCTTACAGCTCACAGTGCATGTCAGAGCAAATAAGTATCATGAGCTCAAAGGAACTGCCTGAAGAGCTCAGAGACCGAATTGTGGCAAGGCACAGATCTGGCCAACGTTACAAAAACATTTATGCTGCACATTAGGTTCCTAAGAGCACAGTGGCCTCCATAATCCTTAAATGGAAGATATTTGGGACGACCAGAACCCTTCCTAGAGCTGGCCGCAATCGGGGGAGAAGAGCCTTGATGAGAGAGGTAAAAAAGAACCCAAAGATCACTGTGGCTGAGCTCCAGAGATGCAGTTGGGAGATGGGAGAAATTTCTAGAAAGTCAACCATCACTGCAGCCCTCCACCAGTCGGGTCTTTATGGCAGAGTGGCACGACGGAAGCCTCTCCTCAGTGCAAGACACATGATAGCACGCGTGGAGTTTGCTAATAAACAGCTGAAGGACTCCAAGATGGTGAGAAATAAGATTCTCTGGTCTGATGAGACCAAGATATAACTTTTCGGGCTTAATTCTAAGCGGTATGTGTGGAGAAAACCAGGCACTGCTCATCACCTGTCCAATACAGTCCCAACAGTGAAGCATGGTGGTGGCAGCATCATGCTGTGGGTGTGTTTTTCAGCTGCAGGGACAGAACGACCAGTTGCAATCAAAGGAAAGATGAATGCGGCCAAGTACAAGGATATCCTGGACGAAAACCTTCTGCAGAGTGCTCAGGACCTCAGACTGGGCCAAAGGTTCACCTTCCAACGAGACAATGACCCTAAGCACACAGTTAAAATAACAAAGGAGTGGCTTCAGAACAACTCCGTGACTGTTCTTGAATGGCCCAGCCAGAGCCCTGACTTAAACCCAAATGAGCATCTCTGGAGAGACCTGAAAATGGCTGCCCACCAACGTTCACCATCCAAGCTGACAGAACTGGAGAGGATCTGCAAGGAGGAATGGCAGAGATCCCCAAATCCAGGTTTGAAAAACTTGTTGCATCATTCCCAAAAAGACTCATGGCTGTGATATTTCAGTTTTTCTTATTTAATCTGCCAAAAATTCAACAATTCCGTTTTTTTCTGTCAATATGGGGTGCTGTGTGTACATTAATGAGGAAAAAAATAAACTTAAATGATTTTAGCAAATGGCTGCAATATAACAAAGAGTGAAAAATTTAAGTGGGTCTGAATACTTTCCGTACCCACTGTATTACGATTAGTGATACACCAAAATGAAAATTCTTGACCAAAACCGAAAACCGAAACTGAGGAGCCCAAGGCCGAAAACCCGAAAGATGAACACTGGGAGAAATTATCAAATCAATCAATCACACTTTATTTGAAAGTGCTATTCATCCCCCAAAAAATGCAACACAAACCGCTGACATTGCAACATAGCTTTACATTACAATTAAAATATAAAAATAAATCAAACCCGCCAATTATAAATTATAAAACTGTGCCAATTATTAGTACAATCGCAGTTATGGCTATGACTCCAGAGCTGCCAACCTACAGAAATTCACGACCAGAACAAATACAATTTCATTACTTTAAAAATTCTATCAAGAATAGGGGTGTCGTGATCGATCTTTGAGATAAAAAATTGGTCTGCAAAACCCCCCCCAAAAAACAGAGTATCGGATCGGATTGAATCTAAAATCCCAGATTTACCACTCTTATACAAGTAGTCCATTCCATGCGTCGGTCCAGCATATTTATCCTGCACCGCACGGACGGCATGCAGAGCCCATGTGATCACAAACACAGGTTGCTATGGGGCTAATATAGTAGCAAGGAGTAGGGTTGGGCATCGTTTGAATTTGAGCAATTCCGGTTCTTAGTTCGATTCCGGTTCCAAATGATTCTCGATTCCGATTCTTTAAGGGGGCTGGGTCAAAAACGTTTGCATGGTTTAAATAAAGGGTGTCCAAATTATGAACATCCATTTTCTTAGAAGCCCGCAGCATAGACTAAAATGAACATTTGACTCGAGGTTCTTTATAACAAGTGTCAAGTGGGCAGCCAAGCCACATGAAGCGATGGAACAAAAAGAAGTGATTGGCTTAATGTAGCTGGGTTCATGATTGAGCTTAGCCCCAGTTTCAATTCCTGGTTCAACCACCAGAGGTCACCAAACCAGATTTAGATCATGAAGTATGAGTCGCCAGGTCAAGCATAAGTCTTCTTAAATATCTTAATACTATTAAACCCCCTATCATAGTAAACAAACACATACTGAAGTCAACCGCTTATAACCATTTGTTTGATTTTATATCCTTGAGATATCGTTTGAATTTGAGCAATTCCGGTTCTTCGTTCGATTCCGGTTCCAAATGATTCTCGATTCCGATTCTTTTAGGGGGCTGGGTCAAAAACGTTTGTATGGTTTAAATAAAGGGTGTCCAAATTATGAACATCCATTTTCTTAGAAGCCCGCAGCATAGACTAAAATGAACATTTGACTCGAGGTTCTTTATAACAAGTATCAATATCAAACCTACGAACTAAAAGGCAATGTGTGTGGAACTAAGCCAATTGACTTAATATTCATTAATTAATGTTTCAGCTAAAAGTTAAATATAGCATTGCAAAGTTATTTTAACAATGCTATATAGCTGTCCCTGTATTCTGTTTCACCACGTCAAATGGTTTATATGTCCAAGTTTTAACTCAACTTCTTGTTTTAAGCTTGTAGCCTTTTATTTTGAAGGGTACGGATATCAGCATTTTGACACGAAAAGTATCTTCACACAGCACGGGTGATTTTCTTTTCTTGTAATGTATGGAACCAAATGCAAAAAAAAAAAAACGCTAATTCCTTTCCCTACCCACCGATGACGCAGGTTAGGGTTTGTGATACTGTGAGACAACATGCTTATGTTTAAGTTAAGCAGTGGTTATGTTGCAATTTAATTAAATGTATATTTTTGTTATTAGCTTTAGTGAACTAATGTTTCAGAATTTCCTAATATATTTGTTATTTATTTTATTCAAATGTAGTACATTCTTCTTTTTAAAGTTACTTCATGTAAACCATTGGTTAATAATAAATGGATCAGTTTTTCTCCTACCTACTGTTGCTGATTATTGTTCTTTGTTTGAGTAATATCACTTCATAAAACCTTTTCTAACATTCCATACTACAAAAAAGTAAAGTATGTATGATAATTGCTGATATCTGATCGGACAGATATCGGTATTGGCCAAAATTCAAGGCTGTAATATCTGCATCAAATTGGAAGTGAAAAAGAAAAGCGGAAAGCAGCAAGGTTAGGCGATAATAGGGGTGCTCCGTTTGGGCTAGTACCCGCTAGCATGATGACGGAACACGATTCATTGTGACATGGAAATTTTAATTATTACAGTAAAAAAAGACATTCATCTTTATGTGTGTTTATGTTTGTTGTATATAGGTGTTATTTAACATGTATTGTTGATTTATGGCACTATGTTATCACCAAACAGTGTGTGCAGGGAATCATTCTGCGGCTAAAATTTAATTGCATCACTAAGGATGTTAAAATTAGGATGTTAAAATTATACAGGATAACATACATGTAACCTGAAAACCAGCACGTCCCTTTTTCCCCTCTAGAAAAACTATGCTCAGTAAAGCACAAGAGTTATTTGTATAAAGTCTGCCTGTATTTTGAAGAGATACAGTCAATGCAGGCATTTAATTAGGCCTGTCTCGATAATTTCTTTAATACGATATATTTTCCCAAAAACTATCACAATAAACGATTTTAAAAATTGAAAAATATGGCCCGCCCTTATTATTTTTTCTATTTTTTTTTGCTTTTATATATTATTACCTTTTTTCTCTTAAATTGTTTTCTTTACTCTGTGATAGGGATCCCCTGGGTCAGAGATAAAGAATAAAGAGCTGCAAGTCTAGCCTGTTTTACATGGAGCCTTCTATTCCGGTTATAATCGGTTTAGAAGCCCAAACCGACTGAAAATGGTGCATATAATCACCTCAATGGGAAAAAAACAAGCTGAATCCGAACGGAATTTCATTCGGTTTTACAGAGGTGGAATATTTCTTTTGCCAAACCAATCAGAAGTATAAATTTTCGCCATGTATACCGTCATTCAGAATAAGAGTCGGGAAAAGCTGTCTGTGCCTGGTTCGTCTCAACGTGAATGGGCGGTGATTTCATCGTTTGCGCACGGCATACATATGGTGGCTCTTGGTGGTGCTCGTATGCGACGAAGATCTTGTTTTTAACTAATAAGTTGGTTTTAATCAAGCATTTTTTTAAATGAACATATAAAACAGTCCCAACTACTGTGTTGAACAGACAACGGACCTCCATCTTGATAAATGAAGTGACGTTCACGATGACACGCGCATGTCTCACGGCTGTTCGGATTAAATTTAGTGCACGTCATGTCACATGTAAACAGTTGACCACAAATATTCAAACAGAATTATTTCAATGGGAAGGACAAAAAAACTCCATGTAAACCCGGCAGTTGTGTGGTTGGTCCGCTGAAGACAAGCCCTTCACCTGTCAATCAAATATATGTTGACGTTTGCTGTAATCAACTACTGACTGAATAACGTGTGCCACTGAGGTTATACTTAAACAGTTAATGTTCCTGTGTTTGTGTTAATACGTGACTAACACAAGCAAAAACTTATAGAGGCCCTGATGTTTCAAAACGACTTTGCCGCGGTGGAGCGATCTGTTTAGCTCCTTAACTCGCTAGCTCACGGCCGGGCTAGCGAACACAACAGTTAACTTTCCCTTAAGTGTCTCTGCTGTGTGAATCTCTTCGCTGTACATGGAGCCAGGCTGTGGAGTATTGGACGGACTGAACACCAGCAAGAGTGCACCGGTCCGCCTATGTTCCATGAGTCCACTTGCAGCTAAGGAAACAGCTGTCCAACTCTGTCGACTCACTCTGTGATCCGCACGCCAGCTCACCAAAACAATGACCATTTATCAAGTCCGGAAAAACTATCGTTGTCCATTTTGTTTTGTTTTTTTGTGATCCTTATTCCTGAAGATGTTTAAAACATGGTGGCCACTGCATTTCACGTTTTTGTTTCTAAAAACATTAAATATATTTGAAGACTGAGAATAATATAAATGTTCCTGGTTTTGTGGGCGAGTCTAAAAACTAGCCCTGTGACGTCACGGGGCTGGGGCGTATACCCCAATATATAAACACCAAACGCTCTTATTCCATGCAGTGGCCATTTGGTGGAATAGCACTTCCTTGTTCTTAAATTCCTTCACCCCGTTCTACCAGTATAGCTTGCAATGAGCCATGAAAATATGCCCACAACTTGAAAAAATACATCTTCCCTTAAGAGTAACGTGTTTGGTGTTATTTGGGCAACGTTTCTTGCCGTCTGGTACCCACGCACATTGTGTTGCAAGGTAGCGGCGAAACAGACGAGATCCGCCGCCTCGCGGCCCATTGCCAGCAGTGAAGCCGCTGGAGGTCCAACACAACAGCATTAGTGCCGTTAGACTCCTTCCCTCCTTCTCCTCGCCCATCATTCAGGAGGGCCGGAGTGTTTGTCACATGGCTTTGGCCGCTTATGGAGCACTATTCGGCAACCACAGAAGCCCGTTGTCCACTGAATTTCAAAGGAGGGAAAATGGTCGCAGTTTATGGTCACTATGCTGGCTCAGAGGCTGTTTCTCTGCAGCCAGTGAAAGTGTGTTATACTTCGGTCGCTGGAAAAGAACTGTGAGAGAAGGAAGGTGTATGTGTATTTGATTGACAGAAGAAGTGGGATTTTCAGAGGTCTCAGCAACACGCCCACAACATCTGCAGGCTGAATGTCAATTCTTAACCATTTTGAGGCCTGATTTAACATACTTTGCAATTTTGTTATTAATTCATTCATTGTTGGGCTTGTTAACAAGACTCTTATCAGTGATGTCAAATTTACAAGACATGTTTTGTCTCCTGTTTGGTTTCACTTTAAGTGAAATGTGTGACAAGACAAAAACATGCAGTGGGATGTTAAAATATAATAAATAATATATAAGTAATTACAAGTTGTAAAAACTAAAAAGTGCTATATTTGAGTAAAACGTGCTCTTTTCAAGAAAAGTTTGTGTTTTGCAATTTGGGAAAATTGTTTCATCACAACTGCAAGACCTAATGGCATTATCAAGTATCTGTACTGGGTATACGCAAATACTCAAATGGAAGTACTTGCACTCTGACAAAAACTGGTATTGGTATTTGTTATTCCCTTCTGTGTCCTTTGATAGATTTGTGTTCCCCTCTACAGTCATCTACACCCAGACTTGAGTTAGCTGCCAGCAGGCTCATCTGAAAACCTGTTGTCTGTATTGCTTGGGAGTTTAACACTTGAACATTAACGAGAGACTCTGCCATGCCAATGTAATTCCCTTTCCTTAAAAATCCCGGCAAACCATAGACAGAGCTAAATAACTGCATCAAATAGAGTGCACTGCCAACTCCCCAGCATCACTTCCACAGCTGCATACCACATTGACTCCATTCGTGGGGTGGAGAGATTATCCCATATGCAAGGCCTCACGGAGCTGCATTTTCCGTTACAAATGTCATTCATGTTGTCCTACAGTTAGAGGTACTGCTCCCCGTGGTCGTGAAATAATGTTTGTTCTAAAGGCTTGAAGCCAGCTGCCTCTGGTTCTGGTTCTTCTGTCTGTGAGGTCTGACAGGATTACCAAGGCAGCACAGGATAATTACAGTTTGCTGCACATTTATCAGTTTATGGTTTCTCAAAACTTTTTTTTTTTTTTATATAATGATGGGAACATCAAAATCGTTTGAGTTGAAATCAAGAAATTTGAGATTTACAGTTTGAGCTTTGGGAGGCACAGATGTACCAAATGACTAATCAATCCATTGTGGAAATAAGGCCATATAATAATCTGAAACAAATTAAAATATGGTGTAGGTTTATACATGACAACCAGGACTATCACAATACGTATAACGATTTCTCCCCCACGGTTCGATTTTTTAAAACAAAAACAATAATAATAATAATAAAATATATATTTAAGGCCTCTTTATATTCCGGCACCCGCATTGCATCACGTGACCGGCGCATTGGGTTTTTCAAGCCAGAAATTAAATAACAAAAGTAGAAGGGAAAAAAAGGAGTCGCCACACCATACCCAGCGCTCTCTGTACAGCCAAGTTAACGGTACAAAACGATAACAATTTAACATTTATTAAATAGAAATAATTTTGATAATCCTAATTGACCTAAAACAGGAACATTTTAGTCTGATTTTATGCCAGACAGTCAGAGGAGAAAATGGTCTGCTGTTCCTGCTGTCCAGACCTTGCCCTCCGAGGGGCAGTGTAGTGTGCATGCATGGAGCTACACGTTTGCAGTAAGATTTAAAAAAAAAAGAGAGAGAGAAGAGGTCACAATAAAACAGATTAGGAAGAACATATGCCTGTCAGTCTTGTTATATGACCTGTTTGTATGTGTTAGTACAGCGTTTGTGTGTGAATATTTGTTATTTGAAGGTAAATCTCTCCCGTTAGCTCATGGCAAGCCCGTCAGTAGGGTTTTCCATTGGCTCTTTTAGGATTAAGATGTTGATTTCTAAAACATGTCGTTAAATATACAATGTGTACTTTTTTGTTGCATGTTTAGTTTTACAGTAAACCACAACTGGGGTGTTATTAAATAGTTTAAAGCACGTAAAGCGAGGGCAGAATAACATACATCACAGGCTTGCTGCAAACAACTCAGGGTGTGCGGTTATGGTCATGTCGCTTTGTGTGGCACGGATCCTCCATCCATTTGCTATAATTGCAACTGATTCAGCCTTTACTTTAGCTGTGTTTCTTCCTCGCTTCCGCTCTTCGCGCATAGTCTAACTATGGGTATTCCGGGAAAAGTAGTCCCATGACACACGCTTGAGGAGACTTCATGAAGAAATATATCAGTCAATCTAGACTTACTGTTTATTACATTAACTTACATAATAATAATTATTATTATATTAATTATATTAAGTTTGGTAGCACTATGCGTGCATATGCCTGTGTGTGGAGTAGAGGCACACAGTTGACAGGGCGTGTCGGTTCGGCCATTTCAAAGACGACATGAGTGTGTATTTGAAAACCACGATTTTCGGTTTTGATACAAAATCGTTACAGCCTACTAAACCTACCGACCTACTAAAGCGTGAATGTTTTTCCTCTGCATTATTGACAGGTTTCACATTCTGGCAACAATGCTGTTTAAAAGGAACCCAGTTCACACGTGATGAAACGCTACAGGCAGGCACACACTGTGTCCTGCTACTTGTTTAATGCTAACTTTTCTGTGGAAGTGTTTAAAGTTTGGTACTCTGGTCCGGACCAAAATAATGTGCACATTTGGTCCTGTTTGCTTAGCATTCACACAGGCATTTCAGTCACTCAGTTAAGAAAAGGTCACATTACATTCACCTGTAAAGGTTATAGTGCATTTTAGGTTCATTTCACCCGAAAGCTGAATATCCTTAACTTTTTGTGATTAGTGTATATTGGAGGGAAGTCAAAACTTTTTTGTCCAAGGGCTGCATGCAGAAAAATCGATGGATGCAAGGGCCACTTTGAAATTCTTCAACTTTAATTTATTGAACATGCTAAAACTAGTGATGGGACGAACAACACTGGTGGGTCAGCACTGTGCCGAGTGCACAAGAGTGAAACATCGTATGGGTGTGCTTATCGCTTTAAGAAAAAAATCAAGTGACCAATACAGGAAGTGTGTCGTCTGGATGTGCCGCGCCAAATTGTGTTTATAAGGAAACAAACTGTGTCGACATTTTGTTGGATGGAGTTTTGCTGTTGCTGTTGGATTTTTGCTTGCCCTCACCTTGTTCCACTGATTTCATGGATTGTTCCAAGACGTTTCCCCCAGTCTGGAATAATTTTGATCTTTTGATGCCAAATAAGGTAACTCTTTTTCTCCTTTGGGCATTGTTGACTGTTATTTTTTTAATTAAATATGTTTGTACTCTTTTCTGGTAAGAGGTTTGAATTGTTTTCAGATAAATTAACTTTTTTATTTTATTGTAGGTGAAGTGTCGGCTCTGCTCCACAGACCTAACCTACATCCATAGGAGCACTTCGTCAATGCTGAGGCATTATAGAGCTCGGCATGGCAATGGAGAATTGGCAGATACTCTTGAGTACCCCAGGTATGTTGAAATTCTCACAAAAATAATTATATTTTCAATAATAGTTTATTACACACAAAAGGCTTTGTGTGACTGTAATATTATTTGTAAAAATTACAGTCCTTTAATAAGCTTTTAACAAAATATTTCCTTTTGGCTTGCAGTTCCTAACAAGCAAGCAGTGGATGAGGCTGTCTGTGGTCAACAGGATCATCAAAGACTGTCAGCCACTCACCATTGTTGAAAATGAGGGATTCAGGGAGCTCCTGAAACTCATCAACTCGCACTTAAATTTTTATGCTCACCATCTTCATCTGTACCCTGTGAAAGTTTTTTTCTAAGGCAGGCGAACTGGTGTCTAAGAGGGGAAATCGCAAAGACACTTCACAAACTTTTGTTCCTCAATAAAAATGCATAAATTAATCAATTTTTAGTCTTTTATTTCGTATGATTGAACACTTAAGTTAACAAAATTCCATACATAAGTTAAAAATTTTAACTGAATTTTATCACAGACAAATTTGCTATATTTTACATGCCATTTTCGCATTTACACAAACAAGGTTTGAAGCAGATTTTAAACTCTTCTCAAAAACAACTCAGCAAACAAATTATAAAAATGTAAATTAAATTATCCAATGATGAGATCATATGTTAGGTAAAGGACTAGCGATTAAATATTATTTCACAGGCTGATGTTGGGTTTGCAGCTTTTCCATCTTATTTTCATTTTGTTTACACAGTGTCAATACAGTGCTGACACAGTTGGTGTAGTGTGTCAATACACTCTTGAGGCATCATCATCCCATCACTAGCTAAAACCATGCGTTATTGACTTTGGCACTATAAACCACTACTGATGACATAGAACACGTGCCCCAGTTTTAATCAAGAGTTTCGAAATATATCTATTGAGCAAGTACACCCGTTACAATTCTTGGGCAACATTTCCTTTCTTAGTAAAATTATACTTAAGGAAAATTATACTTATATCAAGATCTGTTGAACATGCTGGTCATTCGAAATTTTATACACATAGAGTCCCCTCCAAAAGTATTGGAACGGCAAGGTCAAGTCTATTGTTTTTGATGTATACTGAAGACATTTGGGGAAATCGATCAGAGCTATTGCGCAAACATTGGGCATAGCATTACACCAATTGGGAGTGTCCTGAAAAAGAAAGAAACTACTGGTGTACTGAGCAAAAGACATCAAACAGGTCAGCCAAGGGTATGAACAGCAGTTGCTGACAGAACGATTGTGAGAGCTGTGGAAAAAACACACCCAAAGACAACAGTCAGTGACATCAATGCCAACCTCCACTGGGCAGGGGTGAAGGTATCACAATCCACTTCGAAGAAGACTTTGAGAGAAAAAAATATACAGGCCATACCACAAGATGCAAACCACTCATCAGCAAAAATAATCGGAAAGCCAGATTGGATTTTGCAAAGAAGTACAGAGATTAGCCACAAAAGTTTTGGAACAAAAGTTTTATGGACTCATGAGACCAAGGTTAATCCTACCAAAGTGATGAAAAGGCCAAAGTATGGACAAAGCAAGGATCTGCTTATGATCCAAAACACACAAGCTCATCTGCGAAGCATGGTGGATGTAATGTCATGGGTTGGACTTGCATGGCTGCTTCTGGAATGAGCTTCACTCGTCTTTATTGATGTAACTCATGATGGTAGCAGCAGAATGCATTCTGAAGTCTACAAAACCATTTTGTCTGGAAATTTACAGAAAAATGCTTCCAAACTAATCGGGAGAAGCTTTATCATACAAGACAATGACCCAAAACACACTGCCAACACAACGAAGGACTTCATCAGGGGGGAAAAGTGGAAGGTCTTAGACTGGCCAAGTCTAACCCCAGACCTTAACCCAATAGAGCAAGGAAGGGTTATGCCACCAAATATTAAACTTTATTCACTAAGTTAATGTAACTCATTTCCTGCCAATGCCATCTAAAGACATCAATAGCGTTTTTTAACAGGGACGTGTGGGGGAGGGCCTTGTGCAGTTTGTGTGTGATCGTCAAGCCTCTGGATGACTGCGATGAGGAATGGCACCCTGTAGAGGGCAACAATGCCTTGAGGTGAACGTCCCTACTACAGATTGAAGAAGAGGAAGAAGAAGGAGGGGGCGGGGTGCAGGAGACTGAGAAGAGGGAAATATAATGGCGGAAAAGAGAGAAGACAAAAATGAAAACAAATCTGTTAAAAAAAAAAAACGATTTCGGTACTCGAAATTTCTTGCACCAAGGCACGAAAAATATTGCTGCAACCGACAGGAATGACGCTTTAGATTATGCGGGGGAATAAAGGATGACGCTACGAGCCGATCCCTTTCTTGCAAAGCTATCGCCGAAAATGCCCTGCCATATGGAGAGATGCTCTCGGCCGCTTGCCAGCTGAACATCTGCCGACCAGGATTTGAGTAAATGGGATCCGGAATCGTGATGAGTGAACTCCCTCTGGATCGCCTGGAAACAGCCGAGCTTCATTCGGAGCTTGCTCCAGATGATAACGGAGACAAAGTTAACTCATTTGCAGCTCATGTTAGCTACATTAGCGAGCTAACATAAAAGCATTATTTAGTCCCACTAGTTCACGTTACAATGTAACATCCGTTGACAGTACTGATTTGAATTTTCCATTTCCAGCTCGTCCATCTTGCAGAAATTCAACACCCGTAAGTTGAACGTCTTTTATAATTGTGACAAAGAAAAGTAAGGTTTTTTTTTTAACCCTTGCAAAACACAAATAAATAAAAAGTATTCTCTAGTAATCGTATGTATTTTTTTAAAACGTACAGGTTATGCATCCAGCAGACGTTCGACTCCCATTCCAGTACACAGTGCAAACAAAAAAGGTAATGGAAAGCTTTTTTTCCCTCCACGTCCCACTACAGAAATTTCAACAATGGATTTTTATAGTAATAGTTATACATTTCTAAACAGCACAGGTTGTGCTTCAAGCAGAAGTAGGGACTGGTTTCAAGGACAATGACAACCACACAAGATCACATTCACCACCACCAAAGAATAAAACCCAAATGTGGATAAAACTTTGCTTGATTTCAAGCACAAGGTAAAAAAAAAAAAAACCTGGACTATTGAGCAAACGGTAGAGCAGGAGAATTAGGAGGAAGAAAGTCCAAATGTGGGAGCCCCATTTGCTCATGCATTTTTGTCTTATGTAAATTCTGTACATAGTTATATCCATCCATCCATCCATTTTCTGTGCCGCTTCTCCTCACTAAGGTCGCGGGCGTCTTGGAGCCTATCCCAGCTATCATCGGGCAGGAGGCGGGGTACACCCTGAACTGGGTGCCAGCCAATCGCAGGGCACATATAAACAAACAACCATTTGCACTCACATTCACACCTATGGGCAATTTAGAGTCTCCAATTCATTCATGTTTTTGGGATGTGGGAGGAAAGCGGAGTGCCCGGAGAAAACCCACGCAGGCACGGGGAGAACATGCAAACTCCACACAGGCGGGGCCGGGGATTGAACCCCAGTCCTCAGAACTGTGAGGCTGACGCTCTAACCAGTCGTCCACCGTGTCGCTACATATTTATACTTGTATATAAATTATTTTTCTGTCAATAGGACTTTCTCAGTGTTGTTTTATGTTCAGATGTTTGAGATTTTCATTAAAGAAACAAAATATTGGTGTCAAAGTCACCAGTTCTGCTTGATCTGTCTGCTTTCACAAAAAGGCTGTTTTCCCTGGGTTTTTTTTCCTCCAGAAAGAGATTTGGCTGAAAGTTGCCTATATTTGACTGAAAGTAGCCTATATTTGACTGCTGATTACTAAAGAACGGTATAAGCTAGAGACAAACCTTTTTTTCTGATGAAAGAAGAGAGTCTGATCTTTCTTTTGGTGTTTACATAGTCATAGTACACAATATTCTGTGGGGCTTGAAAAATGAGTGAAATTGCACAAAAATGTCTGGCAGTCTAGGGGTTCCCTGCTCAGGAAACGGCTGACACTGAATGAGTTAATGTCTGTTACAATGCGTTTGCTCACTTGAAAAGAGGGTGGCTTCAAACAAAAGGTACTCTGTCCTGAGTTGTTTAACACACCTAGACGTCAATACCATGAAATAAAAGCTTGAATTCTGAACTTTTGTCTCATATTCATTTTTTGTTCTGAAATCCAAATGTCTTATATAACAAAGACAAAAGGAATTGACCTTGCCATTCCAGTACTTTTGAAGGGGACTGTACATACATACGTTGATTTCTTTTAATCCCATCTTTCACTCTGTTGAAAGGTTGTGGTATTGTCATTTGTGACAATACACCTTCACCTACACTTTTAGAGGGTGCAGTATTCCGTTTGTATTTACTTTGTTGACCAAAATGCCTCATGAGTCAGGCATGAACGCCGTGTTGCTTCCCTCGTCCTCGCGCAGTGAGTACATACAAATATAACGGTCAACATGTTGACAGCGTGCTGCGCGTTAAGAGCTGTGTCAAGAAGCCTTAATAACTGTCGAGACGAGAGCAAAATTGGCATATTGTTGGCTCTCTTTGCTCATTCGGTTTGAAGCCGAAATATTCCCGCTTTTGTATTGGCTTCCTTGTGTTGCTAACTTGCCCTTCTAGTGCATGTGTGTGTGTGTGGGTAAGATAGCGGCCCCGCCTCCCTGCCCTCACAGAGACAAAGGCTATGTTCAGAGTGCAGGACATGATGCCCAATTCAGATTTCATGTTAAATCTGATCTTTTTATGCAGTCATTCACATTACAAAAACAAATCCAGCTTCTATTGTGGACAGAATGTGTCCGTGGCGTCACATGCATGTGCATGAAACAGGATGTCACACTGCGCATGTACACAAACACGAGGTGCCATGTTTACAGAAGTAAATATGGCCCCTCGCGTAGGTCTCGTCATGACACGTGACAATTACAAGGATTTTGTGCAACCCGAGCCAACATTTTCTTATATTTATCAGTTCTAAAGCCTCTTGTTTTCAAGGTTGCTTTTCTGGCATGTCTGTTTTGTCAAACAATTGTGACATTTGTAGCCTTTTGATGATGTATACGTCAGATGAGCACAACATGCGCATCCATACAGCACTCGCATCGGATACATATCCAATTCATATCCACATATGAAAGAGGCCTGGGTCGGATATTAAAAAAAGAAAATCTGAATTGTACTGTTCACATTGACATTAAAAAAAAAATGATACGTCACATTGGGCCAAAGAGTCTTGATACAGACAAGATGAATCCCTACATTGACTCCACATAAACAAACGCACCCATGCTGGGACCAATAAACAGAGTGAATCCTCGTCACCCAGTTTCTTTGGAGACAAGATATGAGAAAAACTAGCAGCATGCTGCACATGGCAATATATCGAGGCAGGGAAAATTAGAATTGCAGGCTGTGTTCAGTTTAACTTTTATTAAATTCCAATGGCGACAAAAAAATGGACAGCAGCCCACAAATGGCCCATGGGGCATAGTTTGGACACCAATATATATGGTGAGAACCTCATCGGACCACATTTGTGATGTACTGTCGTGTGTGACAAATGCAGTCCACTATTTGGAATGTTTTCTTTTGTATTTACCATCTTAGAAAAGCACATACATTTTATTTCATTTTAAAAAGCATCTGTGCAGTTCACTTGCCAAGACCCAGAATATCAGTCCACTTGTTTGGTGCTCACCAGGGTTCTGATGATAGGGTGACCAACCAGAGTTCGTTTTAACTAAAGTAAAAATGAAAAGGGTGATGAAAAATTGTCATCATTCCTCCCTAAACACTGAAAAACATCCATCCATCCATCCATCCATCCATTCTCAAAATTATCTTATCCTGGTTAGGGTCGCGGATGCTGGAGCCTATTCCAGCTGACTTCGGGCGAAAGGCGGACTACACACTGAACTGGTCGCCAGTCAGTCACAGGGCAAACGGACAACAATTCACACTCACATTTACACCGTCACTGAATGGGAACTGAACTAATGCTGCCTGCACCAAAGTCAGGCGAGTGTACCACTACACCGTCAGTGACTACTGAAAAACATGTTTTAGAAACTAGAGCACTGGTGGAATAGCAGAAAAGCAATGGTGCATGTGTGGGTATGGTACTGACATATCACACAAATTACTTTGTAGTGTTTGTACAGCTCTGTATTAATATGGTTGGTTATCAATATTGTATGCACGTGAAACATTTGAAAAACAAAAAAAGCAACAACTACAGTTTTATGCGCAAATGTATCCATTTTGCAATATTTGCTTTTCAGGTTCTAAAATGTCATGGAAACGAACAGCCAAAACGTTGCTTTAATTATTAGTAACCAATTCCGTGTTGTGCGAAACTAAAGTTTCCCCAAAACCCTTTCTGGCATAATGGGAGTTGGAAAAACACCGTCACAATTTTACAGGTTTTAATTTTCTCCAGGGGGAAAACAAAATAAAAATAAAAAAATATTCTTATCCAATGCATATTCAACAGCAAAACCTCAACAATACACTTGATGAAGGTATTTTCTTGGCACCCAACTAAGCCATCATCCCAACATTCCTGTGTTGTGAATCACAATCAAACAAATGGTTCCATCCACCCAGCAAACTACTCTCATTGGACTAATACAATTGTGTAGCTGGGATGTGCAGGGAATAGAGGAAAAAAACGAAGTGTAGTCAATGTCTAAAGGAGGTTTTGCATTCAGTCTCTCACATGGCAAATGATGTCTTAACCTTGAGCAAGCAGGTGTAATGTGCGTATGGCATTAGAAAGACAGATGGGGGGTGTTGATCCAATAAGTAGAATTGATTATGCAAGTTTATCAATTAGTGTTCATAATAAACAATGTAGTCTTCATGTAACTTCATCACGACCAATAACCTACAGCAAGAAAAATCTGCGGAGCCTGTGAAATAGCCAATCCAGTTCCAGAGTCAGTGGCACATTTTGGAGGAAGTCACCGCATTTGTGTGTGTGCAAGTGACTTTTTCACACGTCCTCACCGTGACACTGCACGTCGACATCGAGAACTCTAGTTCACCCCACTCCAGCTGTTGGGAAGAGGGCAATCGCAGGGCAGGGAAATCGCTCTTGCCTATTATGACGGGATGAACATCATGCACACAACTATGTAATCAGACAGCTCTGTGGACAAAGGCTGCGCGTCAAAGCCCATCCCACCTAATGGCCAAAGCTTCATACTGCTAACGGGTGCTCAGGGAGGCAATGAGGTTTGGAGTCTATATATCCATGACCCCTGGTTGACTTCGATCCCCGTTCACCTCCCCCTTCATGACCTGGCAATGGCACCCTATTAGGGTGGGGGGAAGTGGGGTGGTGGGGACAGAGAGATGGGTATGGGATCCCTTTGAATGCTGCACTCTGACACAAACATCAGAGAATAAGTACGCAAATCTCAGAAATGGGGTCAGAGCAAGTGCTTAGCAATTTGTTTTGACTTTTTTCCTTCCCAGACTTCACTCAAAGCCTCTTTCTCTTCTTGAGAAATCATAACTGTAGGCGATCATGCGAGGCAATGTGGCAATGATGCGCCACTGGAAGGCAACGAAAACTAGAGTGCGATCACACAGTGACCTGTGTGTGTTGCACACACTGTTTTAGAGCATAGTCAGCTGATGCTGCCTAACATAATACATACAATGCAAACTCATCGAACATAATATACATCACTGATATTCACACGCCCCAGCATCAATAACTGCAACTTTTTAACAAGACCAATAGGAAGAAGAAAAACTTGAAAAGCCAGACAAGAGAAAAGAATCCTTAAGTCCAACATTTCCTCATTCTTTATAAATAATGCATAATAATGGTCACAGAGAATAATATCTCCTAGGAATGCACGATAATTATCGGATTGATAAGTATCGGCATGGCATTGGGGGAAAAAAATTACTTCACACTGATAAATACCTTGAAATAAACATGAATAATTGTCCGTTCTTCTATTGTTTAAAATTAAAAAACATGAATCTTTGAATCTGTATTATTCAAGTTTGAGAAGAAAACCAAAAGATCATTGAATTATCAATATTACAGTATTAATAGCACAATAACAAAGTACATTTACTTTACTACAATTTATTTAGACATTGTAACCGTGTATAGTGCCAATAAAAAGGCATTTATTCTTATATTACATTACATGTTACATACATATGATAAATTATATTAGTATAACAGTATTTAAATTATAATTATATGTAGTGAGGTAAAGAAAATGGATTGATGTTTATGTGAAGCGAGTTATATGCAATATACAAGTAGGGGGTACGCACTTTAGCTTTCCATCAGTTTGGGGGTCCTAGGTCTGGAAATTGTTGAAGACCCCTGATATACAACATTAAAAAATTATATCGGTTACTGGTATTGGTATCAGTATCGGCAGTTATCGGATCAGTGGAAAAAAAAACGTTATCGTGCATCCCTAATATCTACTACCCAATCTACTGACAAGCAATTTTAAAAAATCATGAAAGTGCTTGTTTTAGTACAGCCCTGTCAAGCTCGCACGGGCCGAAAGCATTCACTTGTGGCTTGTGGGATCAATTTGAAGTCAGCGTGACATTGGCCCACACAACCGCACCTGCCAAACGTGCAGGTAATTCCATGAGCAGCGTCTTATCTGTATGAACAATACAGTACTCTCAGTGTCACATTCGGCCCACCACATCATTTCATGTGGCCGGCGAAAGCAAAAGATTTGAGTGAATGATTCTTGCTAAAATCTGTGTCAAAACTTCACATTGTAATATGTGACAAATAATAACGTTGCAATAATACAAGTATTTTTTTTTTCCTGTTACCAAAGCCCTTTTTACAGTAACTTCAATAGTTGAACAAACTATAATTTTTTACTTCCGATTTGTAAACTAGTTAGCCATCATTTTGTTGTGTGTTGTATAATACAATGATGATGCGATGAAACATTTATATGATTTCACGGTCATAACGGCCCTCTGAGGGAAACTGTACCTCTGAGGAAAACCGTACCAAACACATGGCCGCGACAAAAATGAGTTGGACACCCTTGATTTAGTACATCGTTTTTTAAATGACGGTTAGTGGGTCAGTAAGGTAATCAGTAGCTGAGTCAGAGAAGACGAGACTGATCTCTGGTCATCTTCAGGGGTGCACCATTCGCAGCTAAGCAGGTCACGGTGTTATATACAGACCCCATATTACTGCAGACTGCTCTCTAGGCTAATCCTCTCTGAGCCTGCATGCACCCTTCCAGAAGGCTGGGTGCTTGCAAAGGCATGTACACACCCACAAAAGGCACAACAGCTAAAGACAGGAGCCAGTCAAAACAGTAGCGAGAAGTCCTCCAAGATCCACTGTCTGAACTGGTTAACAGGTGACAAGCCAATAAGTTAGTTTGCAATAAAGTGTGAAAACTCTGCCAAAGTTTGTTTAAGGGTATATATCAGAATGCTCCTTTAGCTTGTATTTCTTAGTCAGGACATTCGTGTGTACACGTCCCTGGCCCTTAGAAGCAGAGGTTAGTAACCGGCTGCTCTTTCTGTCTCTCTGATCAGGTTACAAAAGTGGGTGTGTTCCCGCTCTCCTCTGTCGCCTGCATGTCTGCCTCTCCCGCGCTCTACAGCTCATTCTGCTTCTCTTGCTTTCTTCTGACTCCATGTCTCTGCCCCTCTCTCTCTCTCTTTCAGAAGTTTGTGGCTTGCATCATCCAGCCTCATAAGGCACCACTATGCACTCCCGAGATCTTTTTTCTCTCAACTGTGTTTCTCTAGTTCTCTTTGCTCCAACCATGTCCAGACAGAGAAAAGAGGTGCAGACGGTCCACACTGGTTGGGACCCATGTGACTTCCTCCTCCTGTTGACCTCCACTAACAACTGACCACCAGACATCTAACCAAGTAGCAACACATTTCAATCGTTTGCAAGGACCAAAAGCAACAAAATGACAAACCACGTGCTTATTTAACTGGCATTTATATTGTTTCAGATCATGTAGTAAACTGCAGCAACAAGCGTCATGTACCATAGAGTACAGTGCTAACCATAACTACAAATGCATATTTCTCATTTAGCAGAAATATTTGTTTTATCCTCCACACAGTGCTGAGGAGGTAATAAAAAATAATTGAATGTCACAGATGTTCTGTTTGTAAGTGTATACACAACAGTTGAAATCTTACCTTGTCCTTCTCATGGGGCAGCAGGCGGACGGGGGGCAGTGATTCCAGGGATACCATCCCGGTGCCGTCATTGTGGGAGCTGCTGCGGCTGATGAACTGAAAAAGTGGACCCTGCTTTGCCACACGTCCATGCGCCACTGCTCTTTTGAGGGCCACCCTCAGCTGCTGGTGGAAGATGCCAGGCCCCATGGAGCCGCTGCCCGACAGGTAGGCTGCCACGTCAGCCTGGCACTTGAGAAAGCGCTCAATGTTTTTCAAGCAGGAGCCGCCCGGCTCATGGAGGCCTTCCAGTGCCCGCTTGATCAACTTGTTCCAGTCAAGTCCAGGTCTCTTCCCCAAATGACTTTGGAAGCTAGCACCACTGCTGCTGCCACCGCCACCACTACTGCTACCTCCTCCTCCGCCAAAGCTGCCACCTCCTTTGGGCTTGGGAAGAGCGAAGCGTCCAGGGTTGTCAGGATCCTTGTAAGAGTTGAGACCTTTGTTGGTGACCTTAAGGATGGTCCCATCTTTGACACTAAGTTCTAACTGTTCCAGAATAGTCTTACGGTCGAGACCATGGGACATAGAGACCGCATTGCAAATGCGCTCCTCAGACGGTCGCTGCTTCTGTTTCTTGACCTTCTTGATGGCCTCTAGGATCCACTGGGTGTATGTGGGATTGGCCAGTTTTACCATGGCTGCAGTCTCTCAGGGCGCGGTGGCCCTGGTGCCCTTCCCACAATCACCAAACAAAAAAATGTGGACTTCAGGCCAAAGACAGACACCTGGCCTGCGCCGAAGCGCCGCCCCCTCCTTTCCTTCTCTTTGCTTTTTTCTCCTCCGCTTACTATCCCTTGTCTTGGGGCCGCACAGAGACTCCCTCTGAGGCAGAGTATGAACAACACGGTAATGAGCAGCTGACCATAGCACAGCCCCCAAAACCCAGTTCTCCACCCAGTAAAATCAGGCCCACCCACTTCAGTCACAGGGATGAGGTTGGTATTAATGTATGGACAGAGCTCTTTGACTAAAAATGTAAAATATAAAATAAAATACAATAAGGATGTATAGAAAACAAACTAGTCAGTTTACAGTCACTGGTAAAGAAAGCAAATTCTCAGTGTGAGTTGCACAAGATGACTATGTTCTGCAAGACATGAGTTTCATGTTAAGAGTGACAAAAAGTCCAAGTTGTGTGTTTAGGATGTATTCTAGTTCTGAAAATGTTCTTCCCTCCACGGTCCCTTGCCCTCACTTATCCTTTTTCCTTTCACTGTGTTGTCCAACTCCAACAGTCAGGGTTTCTCAACACCACGACGGAGTAGACGGGGCTGATCACCCTCATGTCTATTGCACTTCAGCAGCACCACCCTGTATAAAAGAAGTAAAAACACAAACCATGCAGTTAAAAATATATGTAAATACAGCATCAGTTCAGGTGACGTACAGGCAACCCAACAGTGGCACACCATGAACTACCACAGGTATATAAACAAAGTCCTGCTTGCACCGCTGTCAATGAGCACGAGTAGCATGGCAAATCCCACATCATGTTTCAAACCCCTAAAAAGCCTGTTTTGCCAAAAAGTGTTCCTACATTTAAGACTACCAAAACATGCAAAAAGAAGCGATTGCCACCAAATACATACATGCTATTTTAGCTTGTTAAGGCAAAGAATCCAAAAAGTTAAAATATAGTATTTACCTAAATGTACAGTATAAAGTTGAGCATCTGCCTATTTTAGTGGGGAACGTAAACACAATGTAGTCAAAACACACACTGTTAGCAAACATTAGCCGAGAGGCTAAGCTAAAAATCTATGCTTATTCAGTGGGCCACATTGCTGGAGTGTTTCCTGTTGTTTTGTTTACTGTGGCTTCTCCAAGAACCAGCAAAGTGTGTGACAACAAGACTTCCCGCTAAATGCTCTTGTTTAGCAAGCTAACGTTAAAAAGCTAGCCAGCTTGCTAACGTTACGATGGTGTTACTAACCAACCAAAACGTAAACAGCGACAAACACACGGCTCGCCAGAACACCAGCACAAAATAAGCCATCTCCTTCTTTTCCAGCCACAATGACGGCATCGCAACAACCACAGCCGATAATCTCATTTTGAATGTCATTCTCCCGTTAACGTGAGCTCGCGGCCTCGTATTGGGCACAATGCAACTTGCTGACGGCCATATCAGCTAGCGGGCAAGTGCAGGAATTAAGGTATCATAGTCAAGCATCGTGCACTACTGAACAGAGAGGGGAGACGATCCACTGACCGCCTCGACGAGTCCCAGTAAGCGATCGCCCGGTAGAAAGCGATCCCCACCTCGCTGACGTCTGAGCCGTCTGAGCCTGCTGAGCCTCCCTCCCACTTAACACTCCGCCAGCCTGCGGTGCGGTGAAGACAAGGCCGCTGGAGCCGAGCAGCTAGGCCTCGGCTCCCCTCTCCGTTACCCCCTCCCCTCCCCTCCCTGCTCAGCACCCAGCAGCCCTGCGTACCCCTCTCTCCCTCTTCTTCTCGAGGTCCCCCCGAAAAGCTCCGGTTCTGGGTTGGGGGTGTGGGGGTGGGGGGGGAGCTCCGCTCGAGATACCCTGTTTACAATAGACCGCGGTGCACCTCCGTCCCGTCACAATGTTACTCACCGGAATTTCGTTTCGATGCGCCGGGGGAAGGGTGCCAAAGCGGCGCAAAACGGAGACAACAACAAGGCTAAAAATGCAGCCAGAGACCAGAGGCTCTCGAGCCGACGCCATCTTTGAGTGAAACGGAGCACGGCGGTGGGGGAGGGGGAACACTGAACCGTCAGGCTGGGCCAAGGGACCGTCTGCATGGTGCGAGGCGAACATCCAGGGGAAGAAACATTCACAGCAAGACGGTGGGGGCGGCGGCGCGCTGTTGCTATGAGAGGGCTACGGATATTGCCTGGGCACGTGAAATGGAAGAAAGGGACAGATGGTGGTGGTGGAGGAGGGACACACAAAAAAAAACAGTTGAGGTAATCTCACAGTCTCTGTTGTGCCACAGCCGCACAGGAGACGATTCAAGGGAACGTCTGCATTTTTTTTTTTTTTTTTTTTTGCGGCTGCAAAGAGAGAAAATCAAATCAAAGCCAATGAGCGCGCGTTTAACGTTAGAGGGTATTTAAAGATCAACTCCCTCTACATTGCAGTCTATTGTGGCGGTTCTGGATTTTTGAGAGGGAGATTGACACGTGCGTCCAGTCCAGAAATGATCCAAATGTAACAGCTTTCGAGCGTGTTGCCCGACATGATAAAGCATGTCATCCTGTCTCTGCACAGTACTGTAGGAGTGTCGCCCACTGATGTGCAGTATTGATTATCCAGCACAATATCCTCTTTCCACTGAACAAACAATTATGTGAGCGTTTTATTCATTAAATGACATTTTGGCTTAGACAGAGCCAGGCGTGTTTCATGTTTAATTATGTTTAAATGTGTGCCGATTGGCTGGCGACCAGTTCAGGGTGTACCCCGCCTCTCGCCCGGAGTCAGCTGGGATGGGCTCCAGCACGCCCGCGACCCTAGTGGGGAGAAGCAGTTCGGATGATGAATGAATGAATGAATGAAGTGTGCCAGAGATAATTTATATTCACGTACATGCTACAGTTACAGTACAGTTAAGGGACCATATGAGTCTAATGAAATAAAAAATAATAAAATACAAATTTCCTTTTTGGAGTTTGCATTTTCTCCCCATGCTCGAGTGTAGTTTTCCTGCCACTTTCCACACGCATATTTCACACTAATCACACTGGAACGATGTGCAGGACTTGAAATTGACACATCTTATTACTCCAGGGGAATTTAAGACCATTATAAAAGACAGAGAAATAAGTTCAAATGCATCGTGCGATTGCTGTGCAATCATGTCATCCCACTCTTGTTTTTATGTAGTGTGTGTGATCCTATTTTATTTGTGTCTTGTGTGTTTAGATTTTTGATATGCTAGGTTTCTCTTGGAAAAGAGGTTCCACATCTCATTAAGATTCTTACCTGTTTTTAAAAAAAAGGATATTTATATTGACACCTAAAACATGGATGTTGGGTTCATTGAAGGTTCTAAATAATAACTCATTTTTCTCACAGGCTACATTATAGGTATGGTTTCCCTGAGATATAGCCATTAGACTGAGAAAACAAATTGACAACAAGTTGTGCAAATCCGAAGTCAGTGCAAAAAAAAAATATTATTATAAAAACTATTTTGCAGTTCATTCACAAAAGATGTTTGTTGACCCAAAAAGTGCTCGCAATATAAATTTTTACAAAATCGAAATACAATTTGCAATTTTGGTACAAATCGAAGTATACACACAACTTGCTTGAGCAGGCCATATAAAATTATGTGGCGGCCCAGATCTGCTCCGTGGGCTTTGAGTTTGACACCTGTGCTCTAAATTGTTTATAGGTGTGAATGTGAGTGTGAATGGTTGTTTGTCTGTATGTGCCCTGCAATTGGCTCGCGACCAGTCCAGGATGTACCCCGCCTGTCGCCCATAGTCAGGTGGGAAAGGTTTCACCTCACCTGCAACCTGAGCGCGATTAATTTTGTAACTTTAATTTACAAAGCTACAATAGGGAAGCTTTAATTAAAAAACAAAACAAAAAAAACCCAAATCAAAACAATAAACGGGAATTTTTTCACAGCAACACAGAGCAACTTGTATTTGGAAACTCACAGCAATTTCGTTCAAATTACTAACGAATACTGAAAACTCCCCAGGTGAAAATTAAATCATCTGCATCTTTTGAGTAAAACCTTCTGCAAGGCAGTCCTCAGAGATGTATACTAGCGTCTCTTATGGGGAGCAATTAGACATGAGTTTTCCCATGTTGTACATGTCTTGTGAGAGGATGAGCTGCTCATCAAATTAAAGTGTTGTGGTTGCGCTTTAATCGCTGTTGATCTGGCACAGTACTTCTTGAGGGACAGATAAATCACCTTTGCAATGACAAGCCACTCATTATTCTTAATGCTTGTGTTATCATACAGATAAATAACATGGACATTTGAGCGGCTCTTGAGGACTCACATATTACATTAGGTGTAATAGTTTAGTGTCAGCTCATAGATGGAAAATGACCAGGAGAAGCCTACACCGCATCTATCCAGCTATGAATAAATAATAGCATATACCATGATTCACAGGACAAACTGTGCCCAAAAATATAGAATAACGAAGCAGCCCACTCAGGGCGGCATATGTGGGTGGCGGGGTCAAGTTGTTTCTTTCTAGTGATCAGGAAAGATATTTGCTCAGTTTTTCAGTCAAAATAGAGACAGAAAAACAGTCTGGAACACATTTAATTGCTTCAAATTAGTGACCTCAATTTATTTAAGATGATTTTTGAAAGAAGTGATTTTGAGAATGTGTCTGATTTCATTTTAAAGTGTTGACAACATGGGTAAGGTTTTAAAATGGGAATGGTATGAACATTACAGCACAAATCTATGAATACTGTTTTAAAGTTATGATCCAATCATGGTCCCAATCTACAGCTAGGTTTATTTATTGACTAGAACTAGTGTTGTTGTTGTTTTGTACAGGGATATACTTGTAAAATGGCTGTCTGTGAAGCATTTAATAGAGATACTTACGCCAGAGCTCGATGTTGGGCTTTAATTCCCCGTAGTGATTTTTTTTTCATCCATCCATCCATCCTTTTTCTACCGCTTATGTGAGGTCGGGTCGCGGGGGCAGTAGCTTTAGCAGGGACGCCCAGACTTCCCTCTACCCAGGCACTTCCTCCAGCTCTTCCGGGGGGGGGGGGGGGGGGGGGGGTCCCGAGGCCAGCCGAGAGACGTAGTCTCTCCAGCGTGTACTGGGTTGTCCCTGGGGTCGCCTCCCAGTGGGACGTGCCCGGAACACCTCACCGGGGAGGCGTCTGGGAGGCATCCGAATCAGATGGCCCAGCCACCTCATCTGGCTCCTCTCGATGTGAAGGAGCAGCGAGAGATCCTCCCAGATGACCGAGCTTCTCACCCTATCTCTAAGGGAGAGCCCGGACACCCTTCGGAGGAAACTCATTTCGGCCGCTTGTATCCTGGATCGTAGAACGTAGATCGACCGGTAAATCGAGAGCTTCGCCTTTCGGCTTAGCTCCTCCTTTACCACAACGGAAAAAGTCATCACTGCAGACGCTGCACCGATCCGCCTGTCGATCTCCCCTTCCATTCTTCCTTCACTCGTGAACAAGAAACCAAGATGCTTGAACACCTCCACTTGTGGCAGGATCTCATCCCCGACCCGCAGAGGGCATGCCACCCTTTTCCGACTGAAGACCATGGTCTCAGATTTGGAGGTGCTGATTCTCATCCCAGCCGATTCTCCCCGAGGGACAGCGTGACTGACAAGAGAGTACGGTCAAGTCCACAAAACACATGTAGACTGGTTGGGCGAACTCCCATGCACCCTCGAGGACCCTGCCGAGGGTGTAGAGCCTGTCCACTGTTCCACGGCCAGGACGAAAACCACACTGCTCCTCCTGGATCTGAGATTCGACTTCCTGACGGACCCTCCTCTCCAGCACCCCTGAATAGACCTTACCAGGGAGGCTGAGGAGCGTGATCCCCCTGTACTTGGAACACAACCTCCGGTCTCCCTTCTTAAAAAGGGGGACCTCCACCCTAGTCTGCCAATCCAGAGGCACTGTCCCTGATGTCCACGCGATGTTGCAGAGGCGTGTCAACCAGGACAGCCCCACAACATCCAGAGCCTTTAGGAACTCCGGGCGACTCTCATCCACCCCCAGGGCCTTGCCACCAAGGAGCTTTTTAATCAACTCGGTGACCTCACAACGTCCCGAGTCGAGGTCAGCAGTGCCCCATCCCCACTATACACAGTGTCGATGGTGCACTGCTTCCCCCTCCTGAGACGCCATATGGTTGACCAGAATTTCTTCGAAGCCGTCCGGAAGTCTTTCTCCATGGTCTCACCGAACTCCTCCCACGCTGCATTCCGCTTGGCCAGGCGGTACCCATCAGCTGCCTCAGGAGTCCCACAGGCCAAAAAGGCCCGATAGGACTCCTTCTTCAGCTTGATGGCATCCCACACCGTTGGTGTCCACCAACGGGTTCGGGGATTGCCGCCTTGACAGGCACCGACCACCTTACGGCTTTTTGAAGCTCTCCACAGGTGGTCCTTGGCTCTTGGACAACGCTTCTGATTATTCTTTGCACTCCTCTGTCAGAAATCTTGCGAGGGGCACCTGATCGAGGCAAACTTACTGTATGGTGGTATAATTGGCTTTCCACTTCTGTATTATGGCCCCAACTGTGCTCACTGGAACATTCAGAAGCATAGATATGCACCTGCAAACAATGCCATCGTTATGTTTTGCAACAATTAGTTTGTGATGGTCTTGAGACAGCTCTTTGCTATTACCCATCATGAGATGTGTCTTGACTCACATCTTGGCGATGCGACCTTTTTGTAGGCCATCAATTAGGACTGAACTAGTTGATATTCATTTGCACTGACAAGGGGCTGGATTGCTGTTTGTCTTGGTTTTCCATGCCTTTTTGCAACTTCCTTTCTTTATCTGTTTAATACTTTATCCATGTGTCATTTCCCATTATTACAGCTAATTTCTGATCTTATTTGTTCTACTTTATTTGCATGTATGGATTACTTGGGTTGTTCCCAACGTCTGGTGAAAATTTCATGTCAATAGCACCTTTGGAAATATATTTAGGGAGAAACATGGTGACCCGGTTAATACTTATTTCAGCCGCTGTGTATATCCCATCCATCCATCCATTTCCTGAGTCGGTTATCCTCACAATGGTTTTGGGAGTGCTGGAGCCTATCCCAGTTATCATCAGGCAGGGTACACCCTGAACTGGTCGCCAGCCAATTGGAGGGCACACATAAACAAACAACCATTTGCACTCACATTCACACCTACGGGCAATTTAGAGTCTTCAATTAACCTACCGTGCATGTTTTTGGGATGTGGGAGGAAACCGGAGTGCCCGGAGAAAACCCACGCAGGCGCGGGGAGAACAACAAACTCCACACAGGTGAGGTCGGATTTGAAACTGGGTCCTATATAATACATTGTACTCACAGTAAATGCTGATAGAGATGTAGTAGACCTCATTTCTTTTCTCCTTGCTGTTTGTATAAGCTCGCCCATACATGCTGCTCTGAAAATGCCCCAAAATCCTTTTACAGGTTGAAAACAAGCCAAACAAGAATATTGTTTGACCGAGAGTCCCACAAAGTCGAGTTAAAAAAAAAAAGAAAAGAAAAAGGTGTCCTTGAAGATGAATTTTTAATCATGTCCAAAATCGTCTTCTTCAGTAAATCAATTTTAATGCACATATTCAGCTCAACCAATCAAATGACTATTTAGCTGAACCACTGAGAGGACGGGAAAAATACCAACGTGGCGCAGAGTGGTGAAGCTAAAATCTTATTGGTTAGACTTTTTCAACGGTGTGTGTGTGTGTCTGTGTGTGTGTGTGTGTTTGACTTGGTTGACGCCAGCACTTGGGATTCCGTAGGCCTTGGGCAGATTACATTTACATGGCAACACAAAGAAGCTGAAATTGTTTTATGATATGATATTATAACAATTATTTGAAATCATTTAATTAAGTTGTAATTGTAGGTCAGCGCTTTTGACAGTGTTTAGGCTAGCCGAGAAGGCTCTGAAGGCTAATTAATTTTATATCGATCCTGCTAACTAGAACATTCTAATCTGCAGATAAAACAACAGAAATGTCGTATGTATAAAAGATATGAATGACTGTGGAAACAGAACCTTTAGTGAAAATGCTTTTTAAAAAATCTATTCTTAATGCTTTGTAGGCTTTTGCCAGTTTCTTGTGACATTACCAATTCCACAAATCATTAATTTTAACAAACATTTTGGCCCAGGATATGCATAATTTCGGGCTTAGCGATAATGTGAAAATTGGTCAATAACTGTGACTTGAGCTAATTGGGTTGAACTGTCGAAACCCATTGGTCTACACACTGAGCCAGGCTACAGCTACAGAAAGTGGAAGCAGCAAAGAAGCTCGTGGTGACCACATTTGTGAGTTCCTTTCTTTGGGGGGAGTGCTGCTCTTTGATTAGAATGAGGCAGTGTCCACGACTGCTTTTTTTTTTTTTTTTTTTTTTGTCTGTGTGAAACAAGCAAGCGTCCTGCTGCACTTGGCTCATTGCCAAGTTCCCCAAACTCTCAAAACCGAGTGAAACTTCCTCTCTTGAAAAGAGCTGAAACGTACAACGGAAATTTCCAAGAATGTGCCCCCACCCATAGGGTAACAGCACCAGCCTTACCCCACCCTCCCCGTGACCCATGCGCCAGGGAGAGACAGCAGCTGGAAGGTGAAGTGAAGCTTGTTGGCACTCAGTTCCAACTCAAAGCAGACACCTCTGGACTGCTCGCTCCAACTTCCTGCCTGCTGACTTGAAATGGCAGCACCTCCACTTGTGAAGTGCTTCAGACCTCCGCAGATTACACTTGTTCATCTGACACAAGCAGCAGACAAATTCTTGGCTTGACAAATCAATGGTGCTGCTGTGGTTAACAGTCGTTAAAGTGGATGTGCACTTCCAACGGAGGCCCTTGCCCATTAACATGGACAAATACGTGCGACTTTAACACCGTTAAAGAACAGGCGAGGAAGAAGCGGTTGTAGCAGTGGTAAACTTTGCTGAACCGCGAATACACTGGTCAAAGTGAGGATGCGTTTCATGTGTGTGTGTGTGTGTATGTATATATATATATATATATATATATATATATATATCGCCACACAGCACCCCATATTGACAGAAAAAAACCCTGGAATTGTTGAAATTTTGGCAGATTTATTAAAAAAGAAAAACTGAAATATCACACAGCCATACGTACTCAGACCGTTTGCTCAGTATTTAGTAGAAGCACCCTTTTGAGCTAATACAGCCATGAGTCTTTTGGGGTCTTTTTCACACCTGCATTTGGGTATCCTCCGCCATTCCTCCTTGCAGATCCTCCCCAGTTATGTCAGATTGGGTGGCGAACGTTGGTGGGCAGCCATTTTCAGGTTTTTCCAGAGATGCTCAATTGGGTTTAAGTCAGGGCTCTGGCTGGGCCATTCAAGAACAGTCATGGAGTTGTTCTGAAGCCACTCCTTCGTTATTTTAGCTGTGTGCTTAGGGTCATTGTCTTGTTGGAAGGTGAACCTTTGACCAGTCTGAGGTCCTGAGCACTCTGGAGAACGTTTTCGTCCAGGATATCCTTGTACTTGGCCGCATTCATCTTTCCTTTGATTGCAACCAGCCGTCCTGTCCCTGCAGCTGAAAAACACCCCCACAGCATAATGCTGCCACCACCATGCTTCACTGTTGGGACTGTATTGGACAGGTGATGAGCAGTGCCTGGTTTTCTCCACACATACCACTTGGAATTGAGGCCAGAAAGTTCTATCTTGGTCTCATCAGACCAGAGAATCTTATTTCTCACCATCTTGGAGTCGTTCAGGTGTTTTTTTTTTTTTAGCAAACTCCATGCGGGCTTTCATGTGTCTTGCACTGATGAGAGGCTTCTGGAGGATTATGGAGGCCACTGTGCTCTTAGGAACCTTAAGTGCAGTAGAATGTTTTTGTAACCTTGGCCAGATCTATGCCTTGCCACAATTCTGTCTCTGAGCTCTTCAGGCAGTTCCTTTGACCTCATGATTCTCATTTGCTCTGACATGCACTCTAAGGTCTTATATAGACAGGTGTGTGGCTTTCCTTATCAAGTCCAGTCAGTATAATCAAACACAGCTGGACTCCAATGAACGTGTAGAACCATCTCAAGGATGATCAAAAGAAATGGACAGCACCCGAGTTAAATATGAGTGTCACAGCAAAGGGTCTGAATACTTATGGCTGTGATATTTCAGTTTTTCTTTTTTAAAAATCAGCAAAAATTTAAACAATTCAGTTTTTTCTGTCAATATGGGGTGCTGTGTGTACATTAATGAGGAAAAAAAATGATTTAAAAAATGATTTTAACAAATAGACAGATAGACAGATATAAATAAAATATTTTGTCTTCTCTTACCGCTGAATGCATGTCCAACTGTGCTCTAACGAGGAACTGAATAGAAAAATTGACAACAGGTATTTGATCCACAAAAGGACCAATAAATTTCAAAGGATGTTCTTCTTCCAGTGCCTCTCTCTGTTGCAACTTCCTGATAACGCTCTGTGATACTGTAAAATCAGTGGCCACTTCCCGCTGAGAACATTTGATTTGAAGCCTCACAATGGTGATGTGCTGTGGATCAATTGTTAGGTATTGCCTTAGTCTTGCATTGCCAAGATGTGAACAGCATAATGGATACGACTGTTTAAATAACAATCCTAACTGAACCTGGAAATATATTGGTCGCTTCACGAAGCAAACACCTATATATATATATATATATTTTTTTATTTTTTATTTTTTTTATTATTTTTATTTTTTAGTTTTTAAAAACCTGTCCTGTTCAGCTGCATGCCTTGCAGAATGGTGGATTTGTATGCCTTTGTGCTGGAACAGTTTTGCTGTGCAACAGGGGAGTTTGAAATACTCCCTGTGCTTCATTATTATTATATTTGAATTCATCTGATATTGAAAAGGTGGAATGGTGAGGTTAATTTTCATGGTTTTCTGATTTATTTTTTTATTTCATGGTCGCCTATTTTGCCAAACCAACCTTTTCTTGTATTTGGGATGTAATGTTATTTCTGGAGGGGGGACACCCGGTGAGGACATGCAATAACTAACCAAGACAACCAGATAAGAGAGGGCAGAAAAGGGTAGGACAGGATGTGGGAAAATGAGGAAGGCAGTGCTACTGTCCAGTGGTGCGGTGGGATTCTTTTTTCGTGTCTAAACACCTTTAAGAACCTGTGAGTTGATATGTTAGTATAACCTGTGTTGTTATAAGTGATCCCAGCACAAGTAATTAAAGTCTATAGTGTTTCTATCAAACGTATTTGCGAATGAACACCATATCACATGCATGTTAGTCAACTGTTGTCTACGGAGTTGCTGAGCTGGCACATCGAGCCAGCCCGACCCCGCCCCTCCCTCACAGACGGGTGTATGATGCATTAAAAACTGGAGGACCGGCAGAGCAGTGAAGGGGCGGGACGCGATCAGACCGGAAACCAGCACAGTTGTGTTAGCATCCGGCCCGGCGCCCAGCCCACCATACCTGGTGCCAGTCCCCCAGGGGACCCTGAATGAGCAATGAGTGTGCCCAATGTGTGGAGTATGTACAGTGTGGGTATTAAAAAAATGTGCAGAGTGTGTGTAAGTAAGTAAGTGGGAGTAAGAGGCTAGACTCCCGTGGGTCCGGCCAGGCCCGACCGGTCGGCAGACCACAGAGAAGATGGGGGAAGTAGAGCCGGGCATTGCCCGAACCCAAGCAACCCCGACCCCGGCCCCCCAGGGAGTCGGGCCAAAAAAAAGCCTGCACGGCTCAAATAAAGGGCGCCCAAACTACGAACATCCACCCTCCCAGCAGCCCGCAGTCCAGACCAAAATGAATACTCGACCCGGGGCTCCCCACAACCAGCACTAACATCAAACCCACGAGCCAACAGGCAATGCGTGCAGAAACAACCCAACTGACCCAACACTCATCCATCAATGTCCCAGCTAAAAGCCAAATACAGCCTCGCCAACACAATCATCCGGGACCGTCCCACCACGCCACATGGTCCACCCGCGCAAGCCTCAACCAGACTCCCTGCTCCAAGCCCACAGGCCCCCACCCCTGAAGGGCACGCACTGGAACCCACCCCCCCCGACACAAAAAGCAACCCCACACGGCACCTCCCCTCCCCTTCTATTTTGAACTTCGCCATTAAGCTCCTTGTTAGAGAACAGCAAGTTGTGCAAAAAGTATCGAAATATTTAACAGTTGGACATGTGCATTCAAAAGTCGAGAAAATGTCAAATTAAAGCTCACCTGTGAAGGTTTTTGTGCATTTTAGGGTTGTCCTGAAATTTGACCATAAAGCTCAATAGCCCAAACTTTTTGTGAGGAGCGTGTATCAGCTCCTTTTTGGTGTGTTATTATTTGAACACAGCAAAAATAAACAAATACTTTCTACACAAGGTGATCATGGTCAAATCTGTAAGGACTTTGATTTAAGGATTTGGCTTTGGGACTAATAAGTGATGAGCAGGAGCCTATCCCAGTTGACTTTGGGCGAAAGGCAGGGACCCCCACTAGACTGCGACTAGCGGAAATCTGTGGTTAATTGACGCCCACGATAATAGCATTGAAAAAAATGTCTGGATTTTTTCAAACCCCCCAAATTCTTGAATAATAAATGTTTGGGATTGGTTGCCCACCCCCCCAGATCTGATGACTGGACCACAATGTCAGAAAAGAAAGAAATATATATATTATATATTGTTGGACCTTGTAAAAAAAATCGTAAAATGTCTCCCAAGATTATACCTGCATAAAGAGCTTCATCACAGAGGCATTTTTACAGATTCACACAACAAACAACAACTGCGTTATACGACTGTTTGGTCTGCAGACCTCCCAGGTCCAAGAGCAGCAGTTCAGTAGTGTTTGCAGAGCAGGATGCCTTACTGACAACAAAGCAGCCTCCAGGATTCTCTCACACATTCTTGTGGGCCTGCTGCTCGGCGGGCTCAACAGGCTTTGTCTACTTCTCACCTCCTGCAACCACCATAACCCCCCTTCCAGCTCCTTCCAAGTCATCCCCTCCCTTTTTTTTTTTTTTTTAACCAAGCACAGATTTACACAGGAACTTCTTCAGCAACTCCATTAAGCGGCATAAGACAAGTTAGGTTAAAAAGCACGCGGTTCATCGGTTTGGAGTGAATGCAAATGATACAACTCCTTAATTTAATTACCATGAGCCGATATCATTGCATTTAAATTAGAAGCCAACCAACGCACTCTTAAATCACTGCAGGCTAATGGGAGCATAAGTTGTTCACATGAATGATGAGGCCGACACAGTCCTCAATCACATTACAGAGCGAGTAACGATCTGCGCTGCTCTAATGTAAACTGTGGCGAATCAGTATTTAATTCAATAATTCCCTAATTGAATAATGAGATTCCTCTCAGTGTAAAGATATTCATGTTTGTCTGCCTCCGATGCAAGCAGGAGGCTGCTGATCGAGCCTGTTATGTAATCATTGTGAAGTGCATTAAACACAGATGATTCTGAGTGATACGTAACGACATGACAGTCTTGTAGTATATCACAGTGAAGGTGCAAAATGGCTTCATTCAATATGGATGACAATGACAAAAGGGTTTCATGTTTATTTTTCCATTTGAAGGTAGACGGTGAGTAATCACTCCCTGCACGAAGCAAGACCGAAGGGATGCACAGGTGTTGCCGTTTTTGATGACAACACATTTTAAAGGCTTCACCACATAGACTAAGTGAACAAAGTCAATTAATTTTAAAGTGTTAAGACTACTTTGGGCTTCATTTTAATGCCAGACAATTCTGCGCTTCCGGATTGGCGGGAACAATTTGGAGTAGACAATTTATCGTTCCAGCATGTCTGTGCCTCAGTGCACGAAGCAAGTTCCGTAATTTGTAGGCATGGTTGGATGATGTTGGTTTGGAAGAACTTAAGAACCTTGACAGCCAACCCCATCGAACAATCTGGACCAGAGATTGTGAGCCAGCAGGTCCCCATTGTCCAACATCTGGGTCCTATGCCATCACAAAAATTCCCACACACACATTTCAACATTTTGAAGAAAGTCTCCCCAGAATAGTGGAAACTGTTTTAACTGCAAAATAAGGATTAAATCCAAATTTTCAGTAGTTTTTATTATAATTTTTTTTTTGGGGGGGGTGGATTGTGTAGTGTGCTAGCTAAAATGCCCATATGTGACTGAATATATTTTCTAAACCGCTTATACTCATTAGGGTCGGAGGTGAGTTGGCACCTATCCCAACGGACTGGGCAAGAGATGGGGTGCACCCTAGACTGATTGTCAGCCAGTCACAGGTCACATATAGACAAATACCCATTCACACTCACATTCAGACTTTAGTACAATTTATAGTCTGCAATAAACCTAACATGCATGCTTTAGGGGAATTTGGGAGGAACCTGGAAAAAAAAACACACAAGCATGGGGAGAACATGCAAACTCTAAACAGGAAGGCCCGAACACAGATTTGAACCTCCAACCTCAGAACTCACCATAATGCAGAATCAGTGTGAGGCCTGGGCTTGTTCCTTATGTCCAGTCTGCGCAGTCATTTGGTCTTCGTTACTGTCATTGCAGAAAAGCCGGCTTCACAAAGATATGATGTTGGAAATGGTAGCAGGGAATTCGGTTGATCTCTTTTTCTTTAAAAAAAAACTCCAAGGGCTTATCTTTTAGTCCAGGTGCTTGGTCTTCACATGTCGTTGGCTAGCTTGTTGTCACATTCAGTATTATGCAGAGAGGAATCGGTGCGTGAGAGTTACTTGTTGAGATAAACCCATATTTGAAGTCCAGATATTTTCTATTGAAAGCTTTATTTTTCTTTGAGGTCACACACTCTTCTTCTGGCTCCTCAGGTGGCCTTTTTCCTTTTGAAAAGAAGCTCTCCAAAGACGTTTGCTTTTTACTCATTTTCGCTAGTTTGCAGCCTTACTTTTAGTAATGCAGCACGTGATTGACGTGCAGCCCAGTGTTGTTTCGTTTTTCGTTCAAAAGAATGAATCTTTTCAGTGAACGTAATGAACTGAATCAGTTTATGAAATGATTGGTTTTTTTGAGCTTGGCCGCCGTTAGGAAGTCGGTTGGGGGCGGAAACAGAAGTGTTCTCTGCAGTCTTGACGTGTCTATTGAGACGCACAGCTGTTGTGGCGGAGAAGATCCGGTCAATTTTTAAAATGAAACACAATTGACACGTGAAACGCAATACAAAGAAATAAATTGGTCATACCTTCGATGCGGCCTGGTAACAAAGGCCTCACGGACTGGTACCGGTCCGCGGACCGGGGTTTGGGGACCACTGCTCTAACTTGCCCCTGGGGGGCAGCTTAGTGAGGAAGGGGCCTTGCTGAAGAAAACCTCATATCACTCAAGGGAATCAAACCTGAGGCTATTCGGTAACATGCCCCATTCTTAACCAACCAGAGAAGACTTCTCCTGTACATAGAGTGACTGGCAATAATTAAGAACCCCCTGCATTCAATGCGATCCAGTACAAGAACTTTATCAATAAATCCCTGTATCAAGACAGTTTAGTCGAACACAAATCTATTCTGTTGTATGAATGGCAACACGTGGATACACAGGTTCATTGTAGCTTCCGCTATCTAGTGGAAGAGCACTTAATTGTTCTGCTGTCACAATACGTCGCCTGCATAGATATTATAGAAAAACATTATTTGTAGTGATTAAATAATTGTTATCACTCCAAAGTGTGAACATCGCTTAGTTTAATCTGAAGTGAACCTAAGGGCCGATAGCAGAGGTCACCTATAGTTACTGTATGCTTATCTTATCAGGCTCTATCAAAACCCCAACACCTGTGAACTGACTGAAGTGTCAAACCCCATTTTGTGTTGATGTGCGAAAGTGCATTCTGGTCTGATCCAGGCATAGTACTCACCAAAGTCACCAAAGCCATTCAGACAATCATCAATAACCTTTAATGATCAACAAAATATGGTCATTTTAATATTATGACGTGTGGAGATCAGCAGTTCATTTTAAGCAGTTGCGCCTTCAGGTCCATTCAGCGGGAAGCTGGCAAGGTAATTATAAGGTTGTCAAACTCTTCGAGTTTCCATGATTGGCTGCCAATTGTCTAAAGGCCACATATTGTTAACTCCACAATCATTTTCTCTCACATGGCTGAATTTTGATATCATTATGCATTGACTTGCTGTGCTGAAGCTTGTCCCAAGAGATTGACCCAATTAAAGGTTATTTAAACACCAAGAGAGAGAGAGAGAGAGAGCAGGCCTGTGCTTTTTCTGATGATGCAACAAACAGAGGAGAGGTAAAGTATGTTGCACACACAGGATACGGCATACATCCATACCTGCAGGCACTACAGATGGCACTGCAGATCTGTAGACTGAGAAACTGAAGGCGCCATGAACTGATGCAAGGACCAGATTTAAAAAAGAAAATAAACATTTGAAAAAAATAATCTTATGATGCGGCACGGTGTTCTGAGGACCGGGGTTCAAATCCCGGCCCCGCCTGTGTGGAGTTTGCTTGTTCTCCCCGTGCCTTCGTAGGTTTTCTCCGGGCACTCCGGTTTCCTCCCACATCCCAAAAACATGCATGGTAGGTTGATTGAAGAATCTAAATTGCCCGTAGGTGTGAATGTGTGCGCGAATGATTGTTTGTTTATATGTGCCCTGCGATTGGCTGGTGACCAGTCCAGGGTGCACCCCGCCTCTTGGCCAAAGATAGCTGGGATAGGGTCCAGCACGCTCGCAACCCTAGTGAGGAGAAAGCGGTACAGAAAATGGATGGATGGATGTCAGCACTCTTAATGACTACGGCAATATTCAGCCTTCATACTTTAATTTTGCTTATTTCCGCAAGACAATGCCAAACCACATTCTGCACGTGTTACAACAGCGTGGCTTCGTAGTAAAAGAGTGGGGGTACTAGACTGGCCTGCCTGCAGTCCAGACCTGTCTCCCATTGAAAATACGTGGCGCATTAAGCGTAAAATACGACAATGGAGACCCCGGACTGTTGAACAGCTGAAGCTGTACATCAAGCAAGAATGGGAAAGAATTCCACCTACAATTAGTGTCCTCAGTTTCCAAATGTTTATTGAATGTTGTTAAAAGAAAAGGTGATGTGACACACTGTCCCAGCTTTTTTGGAACATGTTGCAGCCATAAAATTCTATGTTAATGATTATTTGCTAAAAACAATAAAGTTTATCAGTTTGAACATTAAATATCTTGTCCTTGTAGTGTATTCAATTAAATATAGGTCGAACATAAGTTGCAAATCATTGTATTCTGTTTTTATTTAAGTTTAACCCAACATCCCAACTTCATTGGAGTTGGGGTTTTTCGGTAAAGTTGCAGTGGTTCAATTTATTATATTATCAACATGTATAATTTCTTTATGAAACAATGATTACAAGGCTGTTTTGCAGTTGGTCTGTGTCCCTGATATTCCACTGGAAAATAAACCTATTGTGTTGCTGAGCTAACTATGGAGGGTACTGTCAGACTAGTAGGAATACAGAAAGTTGGGAATCTTGTATTCGCTAAGCTTGTTACCTTAATTGCAAGTAACTGATATATTGAATAATAATTCCGTTACTGATGGAATTTTAAGTAATGTATGCAGGCATGTGCACAGACATTTCTGGGTTTATTAAATGTAACCCCCCCCCCCCCCCCCCAAAAAAAGGACACTCATTGCAATAATAATTCATTCAATTCAGAAAATGTTTTAATGTATTTATTTCTGTTAACAAAATTAATAGTCAATCATACAACTATTAAAAAGGTGGTGAAGGGAGGTTTCAGTGGATATAAAAAGTCAACACACCCCTGTTCAAATGGGGGCAAGGCAGGCGCAAAAGTACAATTCTCCCAAGGACTCAAACTATTGGTCATTAGATTTCAAAATACTGTAAAATTAATGACAAATAGGTTAGTTTTTCTTTTAAATATTGAAGAAAAAATATGGTTCAGGGCAAAAGGGCAGGTGCTTTAGCATCACCTAGTGGCTATGTGTGCATGTGTCTAAGTATAGCATCGTGTATAGGTGCCTTCATTATTCCCTTATTTTATACACGTTAGGCGTTATGTGCCAGCCCAAAATTACCACTGGTCTCACCCCGGCCAACCACTGATTATTCTCTGGCTCCGCCCCTGTTAATAAGGTTTTGCCTTGCCATTCTAGAACCTTAAGCACCACTTCTCAGATTAAGGCAGTATGTGTACAGTATGAAGTTGAGTATGTCTGTAATTTTAATCCTTTGTGGATTAGAGAAAATCTCAAGTGAATCCAAACGTGCACCCAATTCTTGTTTTTAACCCTAAAAAAGGCGGCAGTTCAACTAAATCATTAAAATCACAAAATGAATATAAGAATCATGCCCATGATGAGTGTATGTACACTTATGACCACAACTAGGGTCTCAACACACTGGAGTGTGCAGGATTTTCGAAATCACATTCAGATGTGGTATGCCCCCTATACAAGAAGTTCATGATGACGGATCCACTGAATTTGCAATAAATCTGGTTGTTTTACCAAAGATTATACGAGTACATTACTGTTCCACGAACACAATAATAAATTCCCATGTACTGTATATATAATGAGTGAGCGAGCTGACACACAAGTAGAGCACACTTCCCATATACTGTAAATCAAGAGTGTCTTGCTCTGCCATGCCAAGACATTTTAAGGATTTATACAGTAATGCTAATGGTTCCTCCATGCTGTGCAAAATTCCAACCTCATTCAGTTTGCATTGAAATACATTGTTTTTTCTCTATGTATATATACAATTTCCCTTAACGCAAATGACAATGCCTCATTCAGGGTCATTAAAACAAGCATAATCTCCCACTTAACGTGAAATACTGGAGGTTTCTCAGTATTGTACAGCCACAATAGGTTGACATACAGTAATTGGTAAAATACAACGAAATGAGTGTGATTGGTTGGTGACCAGTCTAGGGTATGCCCCAACTCTTGCCCAAAGTTGGCTGAGATGGGGTCCAGCTCACCTGTGACCCTATCGAGGACAAATGCTATCGAAAATTGTAAAATATAACACTACCGTTTTTCCATCGTCATTTTCATGCATATATTTTAAAGGTGTCATTTGCATTTGACCAATCACAGTCGTGAGCCCACACACACACACGAATGGATTTTTACACTTCAGTAACAATTAACAATGTAAAAATGTTACTTTAAAGTTGCCTCATTTAATAAAGATTTATGATGGTTGTTTTAAACAAATCAGAGCCATTTTTATTATTGTGGTTATAGTTTGCAGTGGTGTACAAGTGCACCGCATCATACTGCGGTATATTTCCATTTTTAAAAAAAATCTGATTTGATTGTGCAGGTATACATAACACAGTTGAGTTGCTGGTCAATAAATCAGCCTTTAAGAAGCCCAGTGGCTGCAATCCCTCAGATGTACCAACTCACAGTGATGTGTATAGGGTGACTTCCCTCACTAAGCACACAGTACACACCTTGTTGAGGCATACAGACGCAGCTGTTTGCAGTAGACCTCAGACAGCTGCAGACACACTGGGCCAGTAAGCAAACAGAGTAGCTTCTAGACGCTCTTGTTGTCATCTTGCCTTTGTTTGTTTCCCTCCTACTGCTGTCTCAGCCCTGCAGGAGAGCTGTGCCGGGCTTACGGATCTTGCTCTAAGCATCAATAATGGAGGACTAACCGCACAGAAAGCACTGAGGCAGTGGGACAACTTGATACCATTCAGATACTAATTAACTTATTGAAACACCGGGGTCTGTAAATCTGCAAGTGTGAATAACCGATTAAATGTCTTTGTGTCTGAGCAGACGGCACGCAACCTATTTAAAATGGGGTGTCAAATAAAGTGTACCATGGGTGTGAAATCTTGCTTTTATTAGGGCCAGTGGTGGGAAGTAGCAAAGTACAAATACAGTACTTCATTACAGGAGGCCGACTTAAGTCGAATTTTCAGACACCTGTAGTTAAATTGATTATTTGTTTTTGACGACTTTTCCTTTTAAAGGTGGGGTATGCAGTTTTTACCCCGATAGCAAGATTTGAATGTGGCCTCACTTCACTAAAAAATATTGAAAATTAATATCAGTGCTTTCTACTCCTTGTTCGTCATAATAGGTTTTTTTTTTTTTTTTTTTTTTTTACTTTTTCCAACCTCTGTGGATGAAGAAACAACATACAAAAGAGGTAAATAGAGGTAGGTGAAGTCCACAACGGTTGAGCTCATGATTGACTGAGCTCTTGGGATTTGGGGAAAAACATGGACAGAAGTGTAATGGTGGACCGTCAACCATGGAGCATTAACTATGATGGCAGCAGATTCAGAGAAGCAAGGTATTCACCATCCATTCCCTTATTTAAGAGAATGTTTTTGGATTGATTCCCGGCCAATGTGCTGTGTTGTGCGAGCCTAAAAACCACAAGCTTCTGACATTCCAAAATTCTGTCTAGGCGTAAAATATAAATAGGTATATTTTTTCTCCCCCAGCTATCATCATTAGCCAACTTAGCATTTTTTTGTTACTCAGTTCACATTAGCAAAGTGTGTTCCCACACTTGTGAGATAATAAGTCACGTGCCATGCTTTTGGTTTCAAAAAACAAATGTAACACAATTTTTGTTCTCCTTGATACGAGCATTGTAAGTTAATAAAAGTGGCTAACTATTTTTTTTCTCCATTGTGCAATGTTATCAAAACGGGTATAGTGTATAATATATATTTTTGTAACTTTTGTGCTCCTTTAGTCTACTTTTATTCAAATTTTATCAGTACTGCTACTTTTCGTTGTACACAAGTATCTGGACTATCTTCTTGAATACAGAGTGTGAGTACTTTTGCCACCTCTCATTAGAGATGGGAATAATAACCCATATAAAGAGGTGATTTATCGAGCCCTTTGAGCCGTTGCGTGTGTCTCAACGACTGTGTTTAGTTTACGGCAGTGCGTCAAAGCAATGAAACTACAGTAGAGTCATGACCCACAATCACATGGGCCTGGGAGCACATGGACGGTAAGCAGTAGAAAGAAAGCAACTCAGTTTTTGCAAGTCCTTCTCTCCAGCTGTCAGACCCTCTCCATGTCCCATGGGGGGTTGCCACGGTGACAGGAGGCCACATGTCTTGGGGGCGTCGTCTTGGTCAAAGGACCCCATTGTTCTTGTTCTAAGCTGTCTTCACTATCCCCTTCTGCCAGGGACGGCGGCTTTGGCTTCACACCCCTCACTCACACATCCAAAAACAGAGCTTCTATAGAGGTGCAATATTCTGCCTGCACACTTTAGCAATACAGGAGCCTTTTCAGTCATACTAAGCTTGACCATCAACGGACTCAAGTCAATAAAGGTGGGCACATCATGTTTTAAAAACAAACACATTTCTACTTTTTTTCCCCCCTTTTTTTGTTAAAATAAAATCAATGAAACCGATCCATAAAAAATGTAATGATCACTTCCTCACGACTTCTTTCATTTGCTAGGAGAGCTTGATCACGTGAGGGGAGCACAAGCAGTAAATCAAGACGACCACTCGATGGCACTAAAGTCTTGCTACGTCGCTCAAGCAGGCGCGTGAGGGATCATTCATCTACCAGATGGACAAGGCCTTGGCATTCAACCAAAAAACTGGGACCTTAGTGTCCTTCAGCCATGTGACACTGGCTTGAAACAAAAGTGGAGAGTCAATTACACTGTGATGGATACATCACACTCCCACATCTTTCTTGATGCCAATTGTCCTGTGTGGACTGAACGTGAAACTCAAGTTGTTACCACTGACACTAAAAACTCTCTAGTGTGGAATGGGATGCTATTGTACTGCTGCTTTGAATCTGGGAGTGGTAGGCGCTCAATTTAATTTCATTTAACGCCATTCAGTTGATCAGAATGGTCATTTGGAGATCCCGGCATTCACATTTGCCTAAAGTGATCGATCACAGTTCATGAGCGGAATTCATACCAGTTGCAACAGGTGCATGTAAATACATTTGTATCTTTTTCATCATTTTTATTTCAGTAGTTCAATTAAAAAGGTAAAACTCATAGATTCACTGAGCTTACAGAAGGCCAATTCCTACGCAATTTCTCTCTCTCTCTCTCTATATATATATATAAAATTTTTTGGGATTATGTAATATTGCTTTTTCTTGAGATGGTGAATTTTAGTCACTAACAAAATATACTAACTTCCAAAATTTCACTGTGTAGTGAATGCATATACAAGGTTCCTTTCTGTATTGAACCACTGTACTGAAATGAATTCAGTTTGCCACACTATTCCAATTCATTGAGATGTACATCTATGCGCAAGTACAAATGTTAAAGTGAAAATTGTGACACTGAAGATAATGTGATGTGTGCATGCAGGGATAAATACTGTACAGTATCATTTCAGTGTAATGTGTATTTAGTATTATTTATTAATTATGAAGTTAAGTATTTGATAGTTTACTGTACTGTAGGTCAGGTTTGATGGCTACCTGTTCGAATTACATGATTCAGTGGCCTTCAAAGTTGCGTATAGGCCTGAGACATATTTTTATGGAAGTGGATTGTTGTTGGTTGAATGTCTGTCCGGGTGCATATTACACATTGCAAAGCAAAAGGAACAGTTGGTTTGGTAAGATAAAATTTTTATTCCTCATTTCTTCTTAGGTTCCACCAGGAATCTAAGTTGACCCAATGACTCAAGCGCTAATTTGTTTTCTGCAGTACAATTTAGCCCTTCTCTCCATAGCTATTACATTAATCCAGTAGCCTCTAACCTTGTCTGATAGATTGGTACTGCACTCAGGCCGTCTTCATCTATCCACTAAAAGAAAAAAATCGACTCATTGAGGCTCGATCTCGTGACTTTGGAGTGTGCGGAGGGAATGTGTGGTTGGATATTGATTGGGAGGAGGTCAGCATAAATGATTGGGCTTCTGTGTATTGAGTGGCTTGCATAGAGAGACGCTGCAAATAATTGGTTAAGGACAAAACCATCAGCACTTTCATCCCATAAAACAAGTTTAACAAAGACAATTGAAAAAAACCCCACAAAGAATGTTCTAGTGGAAGGCAAAAACTATACAAGTATCACAAAGTGATGTGCGACGTGTCCTCAGACAGCGTAGAACAGAATCTGTGACTCCAGGTCTTCACTGTTTGGTTTCGGGGGAGAGCCGAAGTACCCAGGCCAGACCTGTTTGATTATCTGTGTTGCTTTGGTTCCTTAGGCTGCGGCGCACTGAGCGCTGCCCCTTGCTGGGAACACGTTTGAAGACATCCTCAATATTCAAGTAAGTCTGCCAGGAAGCCATCCCACTGTTGACTTGTGCCTCTTCTTTGGGACTTTCAGACTTTGAGGCACTGGGTTTTTTCTGCTGTGTTTCAACTTCCTGTTTAGGTTTTTCGTCTGCCAGGTTCACAGAGCGCCTCCTGCTTCTTGACACGTTTAGGGCCTGCGGAGTTGTTGTCCTGGTGGCTGCTGCTGTTGCCGTCACTATGGTGGTTTCTTCTAACAGGCAGGCTGGGGTGGAGCCATCAACAATCAGATGACATTCTGAATTTGCATCTGTGTGTGTGCTGGGTGAGACAGCATCTGTTTGGGTGCAATGTTCTTCAGCATCAGCTGACACTTGTTCTGGTACTATGTGTTCTGATGGGGCTTCCATTGACACAGCAGTCATTGTAGTGACCTCTTCTTCATCGTTCTCACTTGTGTTCTCTGCGGTCTGCATTTGAGGCTCCACACATAGTAGGTCATCAACTGAAACATTGACCTTCTTTAATCCCCTCGTGATCCTGGATCTTGGTGAGCTCCTGTTCTTCTCCGTGGCTCTTTTGCTAGTGGACACTGGAGCTCTTGATCGACTGTCACCATAAGAAACTGCCGTCCTAGGGCCACTTCTAGCTGATTCACTCTTCAGGTATGAACTTTCATCTGGGATTATTGGGAGAAATTGAAAGCACAACACAAAATTCACTACTTCTGGCTTCACAAATATCAGGGTTTACAGGATTTTAAAAGGGGCATATGGAAAATCTACTTATTAATGTTTGTATGCAAATAGTTGGGTCTCTGGATTGTCTGCCCACCCATCATCAAAAAAGTGCATATTTTGTTATGGGCCTTTTGCTGAACGTGTGTGAACGAGCAAATCTGAATTTTAATTTTATAAATGTACTAAACAATTTTACAAAATAACTGTCCCTCCCCATCCCAGGTTTTTGTAGCCATTGTTTGAAAGGTTATACACGGAAGCAACGTCAGTGTTCACTTCTGTTAACCAGCAGATACTCAAATGTTCGGCAAGGTAGTCAATGTGGGGGTGGAGTTTTTTTTTTTTTTTGGAATGCACGATAACTATCGGGTTCTATACTCGGACCGATATTGGACAAAATTACGTCACACCAGTCTGATATATAAAAACAAAATAAAAAATAAAAAAAATAAAAAGAAATGGACCGATAACAGTCATCTCATTCAACAGCGCGCTGGCTGCTGCTCCTGTTGCATTGGCTCGTGACAGTCATGGATAGTGCGACCAAAATTCTTCACGTTCAACACCAAAAATAGTCAATATCCGCAGCAAATTTGCATTTGATCATCAACAAAAATTATGATCATTCAGTGACTTTGAGTTTGTAACGATGCTCGGGACCGATTGCGTCCTTTGAAGCGCAGCTCTTGGCAAGATTCAGTGACCTACGAAGCAGCGGACTCGCTTCGCAGCATAAGCTAAAAGAGGAGAAAGTGGGGGCGGTTTGGCCGCATGCAGAAGGACGGTTGTCACACTCACACACACATATATATACACGCGCACATTCACTTATAGATATATACACACAGGGAAGCTGAAATAATTATTTAACACGTCAACATTTTTCTCATTAAATATATTTTCAAAATGTGTGATTAACATGAAAATTTCACCAGGTGTTGGGAACAACCTAAGTAATCCATAGATACAAAAAGTAAAAGAAATAAGCTCAGCAATTAAGTTGTGTGTAGTAATGTGAAATCAAAAAGGGAAAAAGTATTGAACACGCCAACTGGTATTTATTTAATACTTTGTACAAAAACCTTTGTTTGCTATGACAACTTCAAGACACCTCTTGTATGGAGAAACTAGTCGCATGCATTGCTCGTGTGATTTTGGCCCATTCTTTCACACAAGCAGTCATGCTATTGACCTGAAAATTTCACCAGATGTTTGGAACAACCCAAGTAATCCACACATACATCAATCCATCCATCCATTTTCTGAACCGCTTCTCTTCACTAGGGTCACGGGCATGCTGGAGCGTATCCCAGCTATCATCGGGCAGGAGGCGTGGTACACCCTGAACTGGTTGCCAGCCAATCGCAGGGCACATACAAACAAACAACCATTCACACTCACTACAGGAAATTTAGAGTTGTCAATTAACCTTCCATGCATGTTTTTGGGATGTGGGAGGAAACCGGAGTGCCCGGAGAAAACCCACGCAGGCACGGGGAGAACATGCAAACTCCACATAGGCGGGGCCGGGTATTGAACCCCGGTCCTCAGAACTGTGAGGCAGACGTTCTTCCAAAAGGCATTAAAAGCCATAAAATCTATCAATAATCAAACAACAATCCAGCCCTTTGTCAGTGCAAATGAATATCAGCTGGTTCAGTCCTAATTGATGGCCTACAAAAAGGTGTAATTGCAGAAAGCTGTCTCAAGACCATCGCAAATTAATTGTTGCAAAACATAACGATGGCATTGGTTATAGGCGCATATATAAGATTCTGAACGTTCCAGGGAGCACTGTTGGGGCCTTAATATGTAAGTGGAAAGCCAATCATACCATCATAAATTTGCCTTGATCATGTGCTCCTAGCAAGATTTCTGAAAGAGGAGTGCAAAGAATAATCAGAAGAGTTGTGCAAGAGCCAAGGACCACCTGTGGAGAGCTTCAAAAAGACCTGGAATTAGCAGGTACTTTTGTCACAAGGAAAACAGTGAGTAATGTACTCTGCCGCCATGGCCTGAATGCACGCATGTCAAATCTCATTTAAAGTTTGCTGAACAACATTTGGACAAGGCAGTTAAATACTAGGAGGATATGAGGTCGGATGAGAGCAAAATTAAACTGTTTGGATGCCATAATGCGCACCACGTCTGGAGGAGAAATGGCACTGCACATCACCCTAAAAACACCATACCAAATGTGAAGTTCAGAGGTGGGAACATAATGTGGGGCTGCTTTTCAGAAAATGGTACTGGTAAAGTTTACATCACTGAAGTAAGGATGAATGTGCAAATGTACCGAGACATTCTCGACAAAAATTTGCTGCCATCTATGAGGATGATGAAAATGAAATGAGGTTGGACATTTCATCAGGATAATGATCCAAAACATACTGCCATGGAAACTCAAATGGCTTCAAAGAAAAAAAAATAAAGCTGGTAGAACGGCTCAGCCAATCACCTGACTTGAATCCAATCAACAATCTGTGGAAAGAACTGAAACTCAAAGTCCATAAAAGAAGCCCACAGATCCTTCAAGATTTAAAGACTGCTTGTGGGGAGGAATGGGCCAAAATCACACCAGAGCAATCCATGTGACTAGTTTCTCCATACAGCGGCGTCTTGAACCTGTCATTGCAAACAAAGGCTTTTGTAAAGTATTAAATAAATTCCAGTTGGCGTGTTCAATACTTTTTCCCTGTGTCATTTCACATTATTACACACAACTTAATTTCTGATCTTACTTTCGCATCTTTACTTTCATACTTACTTTGTATGTATGGATTACTTAGGTTGTTCCCAACATCTGGTGACATTTTCATGTCAATAGCACCTTTGGAAAGATATTTAATGAGAAAATGGCAGCAACTATCAATTGGATACCACTGGATGCAAAGCAACCACAGTGAAGACCTAAAAGTAGATGGATAGATGAAATCATTAACCAACAGTTTTTATTTTTGGAATTCACATTGTGCATAAACAATAAGGCTTTTTTTTTTTTTAAAGCATTAACAGCCTTTGTTCATCTTCACTTAAAGAGGTTGCACTTTTGCATTTGGTGACATATTAATACATTAGGGTCATGGCTGTGCATTTATGAGTTTAGACCAGCTGACTAGGAATAAGATTAAATATTCTTTGTACTACTACAAGTTTTGGAAGTGTTGAATTTGTTCAAACTAAAATGAAATCGAGAGAGAAAAATATTTCCTTCATCCCCCTTCACCAAAACCCTCTGCGGTTTGGGTACATATCGATGATCCATTTTACTCTTATTCCTCTCAGTCCACATTTGCCACATTTTTCACCTACTTGACCCAAAGTTTTGCCAGTTACAGATCATGAGTTTTGGCCACACGCTCACACAGTGACTACACTGAGCAAAAAGCACACTGTATGTACATTATATTGTCCTTGTCATGGGGGGGGGCGGCGGCGGGTTTACTCATAATTAAAAGAGACATTTCGCAGCCCGCAGCGCAAACGTTATGTTAGTAAAGTTGACTAATGTTAAACTCACTGATTTGCGCCATGTTGTTAACTTCACCTTCATCACTCGGGTATCTCAATTTGGCGTTGCATTTTGTAACCGCTGTCTTCCCGCTAATCAATCGAACGCTTCTCTTCCGTGTCCAATCATTGGTGACGTAAGCGCGTTGTGTAATATACGCCATTGCCTGCTTCCGTCTCTGTCTGATTTGCAGTTTTGTTTTTCAATACGTTATCTGTTGCGCAAAATGCGAATTTTGACCTGCAAACTGCGATGCGAGACCGCTTAATTTGAGTCTTGCACACATACGTACTGTAGGTAAGCAATGTTGTGCGTCAGTGGACACACATTCACAATGTTTTTTACATCCCTCGTCATTTTGTGTGTCTAGGATGCGGGATGCACATCAAATGAGATCCCTGAAAAGACTGAATACTTGCTATGAATGTGATTTCTTAGATTTGATTATTTTTAATAAATTAGTAAAAATGTCAGAGATTGCCATCATGGGGCGTGTAGAATTTTGAGTGATTTAAACCATTTTGGAATAAGGCTGTAACAAAACAAAAGGTGGGAAAAGTGAAGCGCTCTGAATACTTTCTGGAAGCAAGGTGTGCTGTAATTCATCATTTGTATTTTTAATGATTATTATTCTGACTATTAAGACACCTGGGAACTGTTTTAAATTGTGACGTCTCAAAGTAATTCACAGCAACAGATCTGAAAGACTTTTCACTTCATTACAAGCATGCCTCAGTGTATCTTCATCATGATACAAGGGTTAAAACGTACATATTTTACCTTTCCTGCTGGTAGGGGGAGTGTGCTTTGCTGCTGCAGCATGATGCGTGAAGAACTCTGTGATAGGACTAAGGCTAGGATTCTTGGATGCATTTTCCCGAGATCCGTAAAGAGAGTAGTTCACCTCCTTTTTCCATCGATTTGATGCTGTAGAGGTCAACTGCGGAGACAAAATGTGCTCGATTAATATAATTGCACCAAAAATTCAGCCAATACTCAAATCCAAATTTTGTAAAAATTTAAACTGTGGTTCCCAGGGGGTCATTAAATAAGTAACAACTAATTATTAAAAGTGTGGCGTATCATTAAAAAAGTGCATCACTCACTTGCAGAGGTGGGTAGAGTAGCCAAATATTGTACTCAAATTAGAGTACTGTCACTTGAGAATAATATGACAAGTAAAAATTAGTCCTCCAAGTAATTACTTGAGTAAGAGTAAGAAAGTACTCAGGGCAAAAAAACAACAACTACAAGTTCTGAGTAACTAGCAAGTAACTTCTGAATTTATTTTCAGAATATGAACGTCAAATAAAATAAAAATAACTAAATATGAATGTGCAAATTCAGATATTGCTGAACAATATCACTTAATCTAAAACAAATACAATCTTTATAAAATAAAATCTTTGTGAAGATGAAGGCAAATTCAGCTCCAATAAATGGTCTTATACCATTTTGTTTCTACTTGTTAAAAAGCACAATACTTTTTTTTCTCATCAGGCACATTACAACAAGAGGAACAAGGCTGCAGTGGATATAAAAAGTCTACAAACCTCTGTTGGTTGCCAGGTTTTTGTGTTGTAAAAGAATTTTGACCAAGATAAATCATTTTGAAACTTTTTCCACCATTAATGTGACCAAGAATTGTACAACTCAACTGATATATTTTTGTATCTTTTTGCAAAGGGAGGTGAAAATAAACAACTGAAATAAACTTGAATGTGATTGACCTGGACTTGACGTTTAACTTGCTGCCTTCTTGGCCAGGTCATCATTGCAAAAGAGATGTTCTGTTTTAGCTGGTCTTTTACCTGGCTAAATGAAGTTGAAATCAAATGAATAAAACTGGTTGCACTCCCTCTTATAACTGTCATGTGGCTGTGTTCAGGAGTAACAGATCACATTCAAACTCAAGTTCAATGGGAGTCCACATTTTAATTTTTAAGTGCCCCAAAACCATCAACAAATGCATAGGGCTTTACAAAAATATTATTTGCTTTATCCACTAAAATGAGTGAATGAAGCTGTTTTCTGACCAGACTTAATGTGTGTGTGTGTGTGTGATAGAGAGAGAGAGTGAGAGAGAGAACGAGACAGAGAGAGAGAACAAGATGCATGTTTAAGTTACCTTTGACCATAAAATGGGCCAATGTTGAACAGCCAAAATATCAGCAAAAATATTTTCAATTTACGGCAGTGTTTTCTCAAGTTAGAAGTGGGCTGAAATTTCCAAGTAAATTATTGATGAATGAAAGTAGGGAGCGGCATGTAGATTACTTTAACGGAGTAAAAGTACTGTTTCTTCTTAACATAAATACTTGAATAAAAGTAATAAGTATGCTTTATTAAAGCTACTCTGACAAGTACAATTTACCCAAAATGTTACTCGAGTAAATGTAACGGAGTAAATGTAGCACACTACCCACCTCTGCTCACTTGCGATGCAGTGATTGCTTCACATTACTGTGAGCAATGCATACTTCTATGACAATAATGCAGATGCAAGAGACTTAGTGTGTGATCCATTTACACCAGTGCTAGGACTTGCCGTCTCAATTCCATTCGCTATTCGCACTGACCGTAACAAATGACTAGCGAATCACAATAGAATACCTACTCCTTGTAGTATTCCGACGTAAAGACATGTCATTGTCCAACAAATGAATATCCAATTTGATTATATGAAAATTATATATAGCTCCCTGCTTACGTCCTGGTCACAGTTTTTTTTGGTTGCAGATTTTGTCACGACACCAGAAAAGACAATACGCTGATGCATTTTGGCTGGCACATTTTAGCAAATGGTTTTCCCGCCAGAAAACGTGGCTCCCAAAACACTTTTTTTTTTGTTTAAAGTGGCTTACTTTAACCAGAATTCCTCACCGTATCTGGCTGTGGTCTGTTTTGCACCAGTCTAGGTGCAGTAAAATGAGTAAATCCACGCTGGCTGGCCGGGAACATCAGCTTCAGTAGCAGCTAGTTAGCCGCTAGATAGCTGTAACTGGCTAGCTCTCATCACTCATCTGCCAAGATGTGTTGAATAAATCTTGTACAACTTTATCTGAATCACCACTGATTCGTTCATAGCGCTAATTTACACCATTTCACATTTTGACGGCGATAAAAAATAAGTACAGGACTTTCCAAATGGAATAAGAATCTTAAATTGTATGTCTGTCTCCAAAAATACAATTAATGTACTGGTAAATGCCGCCCCTCCATATTGTGATACGCATCTTACATGATACATATTGTGTAGGGGTGTAACGATTTGTTTTAGCAAAGACCTGATTGGTATCGCTGTTCGTGGTTGGCGATTCGATTCAAGGACGATACTGTTTCATTGAGAACGATACGAAATGAACCGATTCAGAGGCTATAAATCGATTCACTAACTTTGTAGCTAAAAATTCATCCATTGTGACTGTGACAAATACCTCCATGCTGGAAAGTGCAGGTGAAATTTCTTACATTCTTGTTGGTTTTTCTAAGGGTATTTGGATAAAAACTAATTATGGTCATTGAATATAAAGATTTTCCTGATGTATTTTGTCTTATTGTGTACCGCACTATATGTATTTATATGATGAGTCTGCTTAATAAAAGTTGATTGATTGATTGATTGATTGCATTGCTTGCAATAAAACAACTTACGTTTTTTCAGCTATGATTTTACTTGTTGGGCCTGTCTTTTTCCTAGAAAAGAGGTGTTTTAATTGGTGTTAGAATTATAAGGGGGTCTTTGGAAAAATGTCTCCAATGTCACCAGGAGTCCCTAGCTGGAACCAAAGTTTGAGAATCCCTGTTCTAAACAGTCAAGTACTAAAGGTTAGAAACAAAGCACTGTGAGGTTTTCGCGAGAAAAATCTTTTGGGAATAGCGTTAATAATACATAGACAGCTAAATAAATAAACAAACCTGCTATTTGTAGCACAAACGTGAGCTTGAAACAGTGTCCAGTAGTTGACGTTGCACTGGTTCTCCTCGTTTGCCCGAGTTTCCCCTCCCCATACTCTGCGGTTGTTGTTAGTGGCTAGCGAGTTAAGCTAACCAGCTTGAGAGGTTTAAAGTGTACGGTGAGTTGCTGTGAGTTAAACAGATGCATCCTTAACCCTTTTAAAACAACAAGGATCACCGGTGACAACGTGGCGCATGTGTATTTCAAATTACTGTAACTCCTATAATAATTTTATTTCATAACATATACATAACATAATTTCTCGCTAGCCTCCTTATCTGTTATCCCAAACAGACTAGTGTCTTAAGCGTCAATGAAAGTGCTTACAAAAACAACACACACACACGCATATACTGTGGTGTCTCGTCCAACCACTAGGGGCACTACGCAAAGGAGTGATTAGATGTGGGGCGTAGATTAGGACACAAGAAAGAGACGAAAGTAGCGTTGTGCTAACTGCTGTGTGCGAACTGAAAAATCAAGGGAAGTAAAAGGAATTACAAGCGTTTTTCATGGAAATACAATACATACACACCTCAATATAAAGCCTGCCATGCTTAAATCAAAAGTGTAACTTCATAGTATAGAATCGATTGATTACCTTTTAAAACAATTTAAATCGATATAGTTACATCCGGAAGGCTAACTTGTCGAACACAGATCGATCCAGTTGGATTGTAGGAATAGAAATCGATACATCGAAATAATGTATGAATCGTTACACCACTAATGTTGTGATATCATTTTGAGGCCATATTGCCCTTCCCGATGTGCTATTTTCTCTGACCCAGCATCATCTACATGGACTAAGGAATTGTCCTTAGTTAATTTTCTAATAATACCAGGATTGTAACACACCTATAGTTACTTAAGAAACATTTCCATACAAAACATTACATAAAATGTGTGTAATAGAGGCATAAATTATTAAGACATTTTCTTTTCTGACCAAAATCTGTGTAAAACAGGCCTCAGTAAACTCACTTTAATCGTCTCAGAAGGCTTGGCAGCAGAGCGTGCTGACTTCCTCACAGGTTTCCTCTCCTCAGGTAGCTAAAGGGAAGACAAAATTGGCAGAAAGATGATGAAAATGATACAGACCATCTCTGGAACACGCAGACACAGGGTGGATACGCTGAAATATGATTACTCTTACATTCAATGGAATTAAACAGTGTCTGTTGGCAGCTGTTAGATAAAGCAGAGATATAAAGAAAATAACGTCTGCTAAATGGTGAGATCAAGGTAAAAGCAGTTAATAGTCATAATACCTTTCTCTTCCGACTACGAACAACTGGAAATCCATTAGCAGATTCAGATTTGGCCACTGCCTACAATGGGAGACATTCATTTTGTGGTCAGAAAAAACAGAACGAATTGGTTTGCAGTGGAACCTCTAAAGTTCAACACAAACAGTTTTGTGGTGCTGGTTGAATTCCTAGGTGATCTACACGGATTTTTATTTCATGAACACATTTTCCCCCCCATTACATATATTGTAAATAAATGTATTTTCTCTTGGCTCAACCTGTAGCTATAATGAAACCATTATTAACTGAACAGGCAATTTTCATTTTAACATTTTTAACTGTCACATACTGTATGTATAAAGATAAGTTAAATACAGTAAAATGAAATTAAACTACAGTAAAACACATCTGCCAGAGTAGTGGTAAGGCAAAAGAAAGGAGTTTGCACCATTTTATAGGAATTGCTGGAATTAATAACCGTTGTTTGTCTGTTGGCAGCATGGTGTAATAGTTATAAGGCAAGAGGTTATCGAAGAGGTAAGAGATTAGGTAAGAGGTTATCGCAAGAGGTAAGGCAAGAGGTTATCGAATATCGATTCAGTTTGCTTGTGTGTTTTTTTTCCAGGGTACTTTTGCTTCTTTCCTCTTTGCAAAAACATGCATCTTATGTTAACTGGAGACTAAATTGTCCACAGGTGTGAGTGTGAATGGGTGTTGGTCTCCAGTATTTACACTGCGACTGATTGGTGACAAGTCGAGGGTGTAGACAGGTGTCAGCTAGGACAGTCTGCAGCTCACCCATAACTGTAATGAGGAAAAGCAGAGCAGATAATGGCTGGATGTTTGTCCATGAACATAACAACATACAATATCTTGAGCTTTGTGGTTGCTTGTGCTTGATTTGTTTCTTGTCATGGCGTTTAATTAATTTAATATTCTAACTTATTGCAATTTTTTTTCCATCACACATTTATTTTTCCCCATTAAGGCAACTCGTCTGTGGTGGCATCACAAAAATCCATCCAAAAAGCAAATTTTAGGTTTATTGTTTAGATGCTCAATGTGTTGCTGACATTACTCATGATGGTGGTTTGAACTGCAAGTTTTTTTTTGGTATTTGAGGAATTTGTTTTTCAAGAAAATGAAAAAAATAAAGCTAATTCCAAATTGCACAGCTTTTGTGATATTCAACGTAAAATGACAACGACATACAGCAGCTGAAATAAGTGTTTAACACGTCAACATTTTTCATGCTAAATATATTTCCTTAGGTGCTACTGACATGAACATTTCACCAGATGTTGGGAAAAAAAACAATCCATACATACAAAGAAATTAGAACAAATAAGATCAGAAATTGTGTGTAATAATGCGAAATGACACAGGGAAAAAGTATTGAACACATGAAGAAAGGGAAGTGCAAAAAGAAATGGAAAGCCAAGACAACACCTAAAATCTATCAATAATCAAACAACAATCCAGCACAGCAATCCAGCCCCTTGTCAGTGCAAATGAATATCAGCTGGTTCAGTCCTAATTGATAGCCTACAAAAAGGTCTCATTGCCAAGGTGTGAGTCAAGACGCATCTCATGAAGGGCAAGAGCAAAGAGGTGTCTCAACACCATCGCAAACTAATTGTTTCAAAACATAATGATGACATTGGTTACAGGCGCATATCTCAGCTTCTGAATGTTCCAGTGAGCCCGGTTGGAGACATAATACAGAAGTGACATTATTGGCTTTCATAATATCACCATAAATTTGCTTCAATCAGGTGCTCCTCGCAAGATTTCTGACAGAGGAGTGCAAACAATAATCAGAAGAGTTTTCCAAGAGCCAAGGGCCACCTGTGGAGAGCTTCAAAAGACCTGGAATTAACAGCTACTGTTGTCCCAAGGAAAACAGTGAGTAATCAGACATGCAAACACCAAAGGCATGTCATTCTGGAAAACAATTGACTAAAATCATTGTCTGTTTCACTTCACTTAACTTCAGATTTTTTTTTAACCACAGCATGAACATCAATAAAATAAAAATAACAAAATAAAATATGAACGTGCTAATTCTGATATTGCTGTGTGTGTGTGTGCGTGTATGCACAGTCAAAACTACAACAAAACATCTGCAATTTGCTGCACGCGTCTCTCAAGTTATACGTGGGCTGAAGTATCCACATTTGGGCAGACAGTGCCAGACAAATATGACAATACATGAAAGCTGTTTTTTTTTACCATCTTAATGTAAACAAGTAACACGCTGTTGCCTTCATGGTAACGACGACCTTCCCAATGTTGGCCACATAGGCACGACGATCAGCCGGGCTGGCTTACCGAGTGTTAATACCTATGCCCGGGAAGCCCAATAGAAGACTTGTGAGGTCATGTGACTTTATTGTGTCGTTTGATTCATGAACTAGACTTAAATGTCACTAGTGCTTAAATTGGATTGGAGCAAAGAGCGCCCATTGTGGAAGTCGAAGTCTTGCGCATGAAATAAATAAGCAATAATTGATCAATAAACGTAGCAAGCGACATTTAGATCATTGTAACAGAGTAAAAGTACCGTTACTTCTTAACAGCAGAAGCGGCGGAAGTGTTTTTTCTGGTCTTGTCAACTCCTGTGACTTATCCAAAGCAGGTCCCGAATTCACAGGCGGAACCTCAGGCCAATGCGCTCGCATATTAGTGTGCCACTGAGTAATATACAGAAATTACATGTGTGTGGATGGTGGATGTGTGGAATGGATCTTGTTGCCAGGGTTCAAGGAGTACGAAACAGCCTATGATTACAGGGCTGCTTTTCAGCAAATGGTACTGGCAAACTTCAGATTATTGAAGAAAGGATGAATGGGCAAATGTACTGAGACATTCTTGACAAAAAATGAAAATGAAACGGGGTGGACATTTCAGCAGGATAATGATCCAAAACATACTGCCAAGGACACTCTTAATTGGTTTCAAAGACAAAAAATAAAGCTGCCTAGACAATCACCTGATTTGAAACTGAAACTCAAGGTCCATAAAAGAAGCCCACGGAACCTTCAAGATTTGAAGACGGCTTGTGTGGAGGAATGGGCAACGCATGCGACTAGTTTCTCCATACAGGAGGCGTCTTGAACCTGTCATTGCAAAGAAAGGCCTTTGTACAAAGTATTAAATAAATACCAGCTGGTGTGTTCAATACTTTTTACCTGTGTTATTTCGCATATTTCTCATCTTATTTTTTCTACTTCGTATGTATGGATTACTTGGGTTCCCAACATCTGACATTTTCATGTCAATAGCACCTTTGGAGATATATTAAGTGAAAAAAACCGTGACGTCTTAAATACGTATTTAGAGCAGACCTTTTTTTCCCGGTTCATCAATCTAGCTGCAGCATTACTGACGGATTCAGGTTGTTTCTCCTCTGACAAAGATTGCAGCTCATTCAGGACATTCAACTGGTAGGCTGGACTTGTCTCAGACTTCACTTCTAAGGGGAAAAAAGTTGAAATGAGTAGTATTAACTAATAATACAATACAACTGGAGATACTGAATAATAATGGGGATTTTTTTTAATTAATATTGATCATGGCAAAAAGTATGTTTTAGGGGCCCAAATCATTTAAGTCTTAAGTGAACAGTAACAGCTAGTCGTGTTAGCAGCACAGTATATTAAGACCAGGAATTACAATGTTTAATGTTTCAGCCTTCTGCTGAAATTATTTAGGTAAATTAATTTTCCCTCTTTAATCTTCACTTTGTAAGCAATAATGACCGACGTACCAGTAGTTATTTTGGCAAAGAGTATTGCAATAAAAAAACTGATACATCCCATGAAGATAAACGATTACTTTAAGTTGTACAATACTTGGTAGAATTAACACTTACACAATACAGTTGAGTGTATTTTTTATAATTATGAAATTTGGTTGAATTTTGACATTTTTCTGCTACATCATTCCATTAGCACATGCTTTTCTTCTCTGTCAGGTAGGATGGGTAATATCAGCAAGCAGATATTTCCCAGACTCCCCATAGATGTTCAGTTGGTATAACTATTTTGGTTATCTTTCAAAAATGTTCACCCATCTCGACAAAGGATGTCTTAAACTGCGTTTAATTCATCAAGGCAATTGCTCCAGGTTTGCTTAGTTTGGCCAGGCAACATGTTTTAGGGCAGGGGTAATCAACCTTTTTGAAGCAGAGCTACTTCTTGAGTGTTGATTATTTCAAAGCACTACTAGTTTGAGCCACACGTCTGAAATAACAAATTTGCTGAAATTATCTTTAATTATACATCATTATTAAAGCAGCATGAAACAGGCCAAAGAATGTCTTGTAAATTCGACACATCACAGAAAAGAGCTAGACAATGAATGAATGGATATAAATAAATAAATAAAAAATCTTTGAGCTTCTAGACTCTATGGGCGTGTCGCTGGGTGCTCTTGAAAATCCCGCTTCCAGCAGTCAATCAAGTACTTATTCTATTGCAGATGTGCTGCTCCA